>NC_056729.1:849550649-849628149 GCF_019279795.1 Protopterus annectens
TAGTTCAGGGCTGACCCTGTCAGATGCAAGCAGTACACAGCCAATACATGGGTAGGTACAGGATGTGAGGGTTGCCTGCCATCATTTTTAATTGCTGTATGTGAGTAGGAGTAAGGTGTCAGTCCCTAGGTCCCTAGGTTGTCAGTGAATGTGCTATGCATTGCCTCTTAGCCAAAGCCAGAGCATACTGAGCATGCCTACATCTGCCAACAGGGATATCAGCAGGGGGTTCCTCCTTTGGGTCCTCCTGTGGCTGTGGTTACCTGGTCACTGGTGGGTAGCTGTGTATCCCTTCAATTTGCTGATCCTGCTGCAGCTGTTTCCACAGGATCATATTGTGTAGCATAGCACATACTAATATATGTGCACATGTGGCTGGAGAGGGCTCCACCAGCTATATCTAGGCACCAGAACCATGACTTCAGAAGCCCAAACACACATTCTATGATGTTTCTAGTTTGTGCATCTGCCTGATTATGGTATTCTTCTGTGGGTGTGGATGCCTTTTGGATGGGTGTCATCATCCACGGTTCCAGGACGTAAATGGCTGTGGTACAGCTGTGATGTGTGGCAGATATGGGAGTCGTGATAACTGCCAGGGCTGCCAGCACACACATTCTGGATAATCCCCTGGGCATTGCACATGACCTGGCAGGTGATGGAGTGATACCCCTTGTGGTTAACATAGATTCTACCTTGCTCACCAGGTGGTGCCTTGATGTGTACATGAGTGCAATCTATGGCACCCAGTACTTCAGGGTTGTGTGCTACATGGTAGAAGTGTTGCATATTGCTGGCCCTCACCCCAGGGGAGAGGGGGAACAGATGTGTCCTCACTGGCATGTGGTGGCATAGCATCCAGGAACTGGAGTATCCTGGATGCAGATGACTGACATATGTTTCCAGTTGATCTTTGCAAAGTACCTGTAGCTAGTATCCTAAGGGCTACACATACCTTTGTTTCCACTGAGTTCCCCTCTGTTTCTGAGTTGAGGGTGGCAGAGCTCAGTGAGTTCTTGTAATATGTCACTATCTACCCTGTAGTGCTCTACAATCTCCAACTCATGTAGTTCCTGGAAGGTTACCCTGGGCCTAAACACTCTTTTCCTTCTCAGCCTAGCCCTATTGTCAGCAGCACCAGCAGCACTCACTTCAGCATCTAGACATACAGATGTAGCAGACCTGCAGTAGTCTCTAGCATTATCTCAGTTTAAATTGCCAAGTCTGTACTCCAATGGTCCAGACTATTGGATTAAAATCATAATGTAGCATGTATGCATCCTTTATGCAGGCCTGCTGTAGGTCCAACATGTGTGATTGGCTAATTATTATGCCTTTCACCTGCCTAGAAAGTAGTCAGCATCATTTACTGGCCCTACTTTATTGCATGACATGGCCCTCTGGGTCACATGCACCACAGCTTTTACAAAAGTAAAAATTAATAATTGAATATATCCAGTTTTAATTAGTTGCTGCCTCCTTCATCAGTTACTGTGACCTGGGTGGTCTTTCTTCACGAACACACACAGCTATGTGGGTTGCCACACAAATACATGCACTGGGAATTAAAAAAATCCTAAAAGTAACAGGACACACTCCTCTGCTGACATCTACCTCCAGATGAAATATCAACATGGTGTAGCAGCCTACACAAAAGGGATTTGTGAACATGGTTGCTCCTTTTACTGATTCAACAAATTTACCTCATTTGCATACATACCATTGCTGACCGCCTAGAAACTACATGGTTCATAGCCGTATGACCTAGGCAGTAGCACCATTGCACTATTGTACAGACCTGACGCAACATCCTATAACACATTTCTGACAAATATCATAAAATGCTTTTTTTTCTCCTTATTTTTATTTTCAATTAAGCATGTTTGCGCACTGTGGCACAGAGCACAAACATGCCAAAATGATTAAAAAAAATTGTTATTTTTACATATTCCCTTCCCTTTTCAAACATCCATAATGTACATTTTGAACATACATGTATGTGTTCTAAACTTTACTGGGGAGTTATGTCCACATTTCTTATGTTTTACATCCCCTTCTGTCTATTTAGACTCCTGTATGCAGAAAAGCTCTGTGTACACTACTCACATGGACACGGGGTCTGCACGGATGCCTTTCTGCTTGTTGGATCACTCCACCTTGGTCATTTACATAAGATTCACCTGCTTATTATGTCATTTGCATTACTTGGAACTTTCCTTGTTTGTGCGTGTTTGCACACCACTAAGTGGCGCTTACTGAATCTGTAGGCTTTACTGAATTCCCCTAAAATCTAAATCAACTGTGTTTCAGGTACTGAACATTGTAAAAGAGATTAAAAGAACTGGAAGTTGGCTCTTTAGAAATGGAAAGGAAGAAATTCATAGAAATAAATGAAATTTGTTGGAACAATACATGCAGAATAATGTTCAGGAGGAGGAGTGAGGTTTAAGGGAAGGCAGAAACTGAGCAATTTATGTAAGTGAGTGTTGTTATGCAGGTAAATAATAACCAACAGGATGTGTGTTAACTGTGTAAATGATATATGTCAGGGGTGATATGAGACCCAACGCTGTAGGCTGAAGGCCTCTACATCCCTAGAAAGACATTATTTACACAGTAACACAAACCATGTGGGCATTATAGCACTTGGAGAATGATCAGTCTGCAAAATTGTTGTGTTTTTCTTATTTAGTATTTTATTGCTATGTTCTTATTATTATCAGTTTATATTTTTGATGTAAAACAGTGCCTACTCCTAATGCTTCAGACTTGCTGTAGTATATGTAAATGGTGTTGGAGAAATTATTTTATATCCAAAATATAAGATTTTTAAGAGACTGCCCAAATATTTGTCATTTTTATGTTCCTTACTCAAAATGTGTGGTTCACTGACAATTACTAAGGACTGAAGTCACTAAATAATGACATACATTTGAGTTTCAGACTTTATTTCCTTCAGAAAATGTATGTTAAAACAAATACTTTCATTCTGGCAGCTGTTTCGATTTTACAACAGCGATGTTTAAAATTTGATCCTTGTTTTGATTCTTTGCTCCCCCACCCCTTATTTTAGGCTTTATCCAGCTTTCCTGAGCTAAGAGGTTGAGAAGTACGCATGCTGCTTTGCTACTGTTACAGCCACTCAGTAGTTCTCACTGTCTCTCACACACAGACACAAACACACTTCCACTTTCGTAAGTATGCATACACTCACACACACACACACAGAAACACACACACTCACTTTTCTCTCTTTCTTTTTTTAATGTTGCTTTTACTTTTACACTCACTAAACAGCAAAAGCCCTGCTTAACAAGTGTAAAATAATGGTGGCAATTAGTTTCTTACAGTCTGAGCTCCATGGCAGCTTAATACTCTGACATGAAGCAGCAGACTTATTTTTCAACAGGTATTACCTGTACATTAACACCCTGCTGGAGAATGTTCATTCTCCAGTCAGAGGTCAATGTGTAGGTCACCAATTCTCTAAAAAGAAAGAAAATATATATGTAATATATAATTAATATAAATGAAAAAAATGTTAATACAGTTGGTTTTCTTTTCTGTTAATGTATGAGTGCCTGTGCAGTAAATGATAATTTAATAATGATGTTTAAAAAAAGAATATCTTAGATACCAAAACTTCTCCACTGCAAGGAAATATCTGGCCACCATGAGGTAAATGCTTCATATCTAAAATTGGCTTCCAAGTATACAAATACATTCTTTCTCCCATTTTAATTTCTCCAAATCTCTTGGGTTTCTAATACCATGACAGGAATGGACCCCATTCCTAAGTCAAACTACGATTAAAGTTCAAGAAATAAGTATTGCTTCAATGTTTGATGTCAGCAGCAACTGCAATGTGCCCAGTAATGACTCCTTCTGCAATACATATGGGGTTACATGTACTGGCAACATGTCTAAATATGATTGTAGATTCTTTTTTCTAAGACCCGTTGCTCCTACTACTATTGGGTCTGTCTGGGTATCATCCTTCCACATTGCTCTCATTTCTCCCTGCAAATCCTGATATTTAATGACTTTGTGTTTCTCTGTTCATAAGACACTATAATCACTGGTATAGCGATTTCAGTGATCAATGCTACTTTTGTCTTCTATTCATGGACCACTATATCCGATTTTCTAGCATCCATCTTTTGAACTGTTGGTAATGGGTAATCCCATGTGATGTAAACTTCATCATTTTCTATGATGCTTTGTAGATCATGTTTTCAGTGATTTTCAGACACTTCAATACCATAATGTTTGCATAATCCCCAGTGCAACAGTCTTGTCACATTATTATGCCTTTCAGTATACAGTCCTTCTGTCATTAGTGTGTCACAACTAGCAACAAGGTGTGCGACTGTTTCCAATTCAGTTTTACAAAACCTACATTTGTCTGTTTCTCCCACATGTTCAATGGGCTTTGTAAACCAGCATGTATGTAGCCCACTATCTTAGGACGCCAATATTAACCTTTCATCTCTTGGTTTGAATTTGCCTCTACATAAAGGAGCATAAAAAGCATCATTTCATAATTATTTCATTTGTTTTATGTCTGCACTTACTTCTGTTTGTCTTTCTTGGAATTATCCCATCATCTTTACTGGTGGTCTCAATACTGAAATTTTGTTAATGTTAGCTAACACACTAATATCATTATGCCATTTAATGTGGTGCATATACAGTATACATATACAGTGGATATAAAAAGGGTACACACGCCTGTTAAAATGCTGGGTTTTTGAGATACACAAAATGAGACCACAATAAATCATTTCAAAACTTTTCCCACCTTTAATGTGACCTATAACCTGTACAATTCAATTGAAAATCAAACAAATCTGTTAGGGGAAAAATATAAAAAATAAAAATCATACAATAAGCTGGTTGCATAAGTGTGCACACCCTTAAACTAATACTTTGTTGAAGCACCTTTTGATTTAATTACAGCATTCAGTCTTCTTGGGTAGAAGTTTATCTGCATTGCGCATCTTCACTTGGCAATACTTGCCCACTCTTCCTTGCAAAAAGTGCTCCAAATCTGTCAGATTGCGAGGACATCTCTTGTGCACAGCCCTCTTCAGGTTACCCCACAGATTTTCTATTGGATTTAGGTCTGGGCTCTGGCTGGGCCATTCTAAAATTGTCTTCTGGTGAGGCCATTCTCTTTTTGATTTGGATGTATGCTTGGGGTTATTGTCATGTTGAAAGGTGAAATTCCTCTTCATCTTCAGCTTTCTAGCAGACACCAGAAGGTTTTGGGCCAAAGGTGACTGGTATTTGGAACTGTTGATAATTCCATCCACCTTGACTAAAGCCCCAGTTCCAGCTGAAGAAAAGCAACCCCAAATCATGATGCTGCCAACACCATGCTTCACTGTGAGGATGCTGTTCTTTTGGTGATGCAAAGTGTTGTTTTTGCACCAAATATACCTTTTGGAATTGTGGCCAAAAAGTTCAACCTTGGTTTCATCAGACCATAACACATTTTCCCACATGCTTTTGGGAGATTTGATGTATTGTTTTGCAAATTTTAGCCAGGCCTGGATGTTTTTCTGTGTAAGAAAAGGCTCCATCTTGCAACCTTACCCCATAGCCCAGATATATGGAAAATATGGGAGATTTTTGTCACATGTAGGACACAACCAGTACTTGCCAGAAATTGCTGCAGCTCCTTCAGTGTTGCTGTAGGTCTCTTGGCAGCCTCCCTGACCGATTTTTGTCTTGTCTGTTCATCACTTTTGGAGGGACATCCCATTCTTTACAACGTCACTGTTGTCCCATATTTTCTCCACTTTTTGTTGACTGTCTTCACTGTGTTTCATTGTATATCCAATGCTGTGGAAATTTTTTTGTACCCTTCTCCTGACTGATACCTTTCAACAGTGAGATCCCTTTGATGCTTTGTAAGCTCTCTGTGAACCATGGCTTTTGCTGTAGCAGGCTATTGAGTAAATGTCAGGAAAATCCTACTAGGACAGCTGAACTTTATTTGGGGTTAATCAGTGTCTCTTTAACTGATGGTAGGTGTGTATCCAAGAAGACTGAATCCTGTAATTAAATCAAAAAGTGCTTCAACAAAGTATTAGTTTAAGGGTGTGCACACTTATGCAACCAGCTTATTTTACATTTTTTATTTATTTTTTTCCCCCTAACATATTTGTTTTTCAATTGAATTGTACAGGTTATAGGTCACATTAAAGGTCAGAAAAGTTTTGAAATGATTTATTGTGGTCTCATTTTTTATATCGAAAAAAACTGGCATTTTAACAATTTTAACAGTGGTATGTAAACTTTTTATATCCACTGTATGATATATATATATATATATATATATATATATATATATATATATATATATATATATATATATATATATATATATATATATATATATATATATATTATATATATATATACACACACACACACACACACACACACACACACACACACACACACACACACCAAAACAAATATAATTTTGTATTACAGATTGCATGCATACAATATCAGATCTTCAGCATGTAAACCAATCAGCTACACAAATGATATAGCATATTATATGTCAGGATTTTTGATGCTAACAGTTGTTAACTCAACCTAAACTCCACCTTCAAAGTTATGGTCCCTTTACTTAACCTTTCTGTACCCTAATCTTACACATGTAACTTTGTATCTCTATCAACAAGAAATCTCTCTGTATATTCTCCCACAACTGTCATTTACATTATTCTTTTACAGACTGCCACCCCACCCTCTACATACTTTCTCTCCTATAAAACTTCCATTTTCCAGATAACTTCCGCTACGTCTATTTTCTTTAATGCAGGTCTATACAAGCTTTCTACTACAATCTACCTAATGTTTTATATAATTACTTCTCCTCTTAAGTTCTACCCACCTGCTAAATCCCTTGCTGCCTTTACTACCTTTCTCTGTACCTGTAACTGATAGGCAGTGAATGTATTATGTAATATCTGTGTAATTTCTTTGTAACCAACTACCTCAAGGTAAAAATGTATTTCCTTAAATCCGGTAAACAAAATACAAATAAATAAAATAAATAGTATGATCCACTGTATATAGACATTTTTGCTTATGACTGATTCCTTCAATATACTTATGCAGTTTAGTTTCCTGAGTGCATTTCAATATGTGAGTGATTGTGGATACAGTCAGAAGTTGTCTAAAATGCATGATTCTCTCAAATTAAACAGGTAATGACTTTAAAAACCATAACAGAATCTTGTCAGATGAGTTGGGGTAGCAGCGTTTCCTGTTTTACAGGTATAGTACTCAGCAGTGTCAGTGGTACAACAGGAAGTACACTTGCTTTTGGTGCAGAAATCTGTGGTTTCTATTCCCGCACCAAGATGGCTGACACTGCAGTACAGCATAAGGGGGTGCTACATTCATGAGTGTTTCATCCTTTGGATGTGATGCTAAACTAAGTCTGTAATAGCTCAGGTGGGTGTGATACATTCCACAGCAACTATCAAGATGAGTGGGGGAAGTTCCCAGTTTCCCTGGTCAAATTTCCTCTAGTCATATAATACCACCTTGGGTCTCCCCTGAAAAGAGACTGCTAATCTAGTAGGGCTACCCTGGTAAACAAAGGACAAACAAATAAATGTATCACTAACAAAATACAGGGCATATATAATATGTCTCAAACAAACCTCAAAGCCCTAACCCAGTATTCTGTCTCACGCAGGCTGTTGAGGGGAGATCTATGCCTGGCATACAAGACATCTTCAGACCCCACTCTGATGGATTTCTTGCATATTCACAAAACAAACAGCACCAAAATTACCCATTCTAAAGGTTTAAACCTTACATGTGATATACATAGAACCAGTTGGACATTTAGGTATGTATTTCAGAGATTACCCCATTTCTAGAACAGGCTACCCACCCATGTAGAGCAGAGTTCATTTCTAACCAAATCGTAGTGTAGCTTGGACAACTGCATAGGCAACCAGAAATTTGCCCTTGGTTTTGCACCTATATCTTTTGTGGATAAAGGCAGCCTGTAAATGGTTCATTTCACAGGCCCCTACTTGGAAATGTTTCATCTTCCAAACCCCTGCTTACACTACCAAGGGTTCCAGAACTTGTCAGAGATTTGCAATGCATGACTAGGCTAAAAAAAGGCCCCACTTGTTATTAACCTAGTATACACCTGTGACTAAAAGAGATATGGCCAGCACAGATAGCTGTAATTTTGTAAATAATTATATGTCATTGATAAATATAGAAATTATTTATACAAGTTGCTTGTGTTACATATGTATTAGAAATGTATGTAATGTGTATATTAAACTCCTCTGTACAGATGTTCATGTTGAAAAGGTATTTGAAAAAGTGCTGAGTTTAAAATGTATCCACAGTGTGCCCTACTGGAAGAGAACAGAAATGGACATGCACTATTGTAACTGTTTAAATGTATATATTTTAACAGTGGAAACTGGGATACAGGAGGTTAACCTCAGTCTAGTAAACTTTAGAAAAATATCTGAAATTAAATTACTTTATAGATGCAATAAAGAGGCTACATCTCAAGTTTTCAATGTAGCTAGAGACACAGAGTCTGTGCTAGGAAGCTTTCTGTGTTGTCTTTGGAGTAAACTAATTGCTACTTTAGAAGCATGAAGGAATGTAATTGTTTTATGACTTCCAGCATCTGCCAAAGATCTGAGCAAAAACACTTACATGAGTATTTTTACAGGTAGATACTAAATACTGGCAGCTTCAGCAATGGGGGTTTTGGCCCAGGGACTAGAAGTCAGATGACAAGAACCGATGTCATTCTGCAAGCTAGGCCAGCAGTAATAGATGAGATATTATTTTGAGAAGTCTCTTAGTGAGACAGAGCATTCTGTATTCTGTCTTGGACCTGACAATAACTAGAAGATACATTCACCATGTCTGCCTTGCTCTATTAGTAAGTTCTTAGATTGTAGTAATTCTCTTAGATTCAGTTAGGAATATAATGAAGCTTAGTTTATGTATTTTTCTTTATTTATTTGAGACTGTCCTGCAATGTTGTTTTAAATATTTCCTGTGGTTTTGAATTCTGATGTCACTGTAAATATATATTTAGTATTATTTTATTATTCATTATTAAATATATTTAAACCTTTCATTGTGGTTGATCTGTATATAGATAATTAAGTTTTGAGGGTACTTGCATATTTATTTGGTGACACTGTGTGGGCCACTCCTAATAGCCTGGCTCTTGGTCAAACTACCATTTGTGTTAATATTAACTTTACACAGTAAGATTAGATACTCTTTGTTAACAGCCTTAAAGTGGCTGATAATGAGTGACTGGTGGCAGTAATGACTACCTTATAGTATGGGCAGAAGGGGGCACAGCTAATAAACCTGTACAAACCTTTCCCAGGTGTGTGTGTGTAAATCATACCTCAAAGTGTGTGTGTGTGTCAGCTACTTAGGCAGGGACACAAAACACTGGTTGGACTGAGAGAGTGCTAGAGGTCTTGGCTTGGTCACTCAGCTGAGATCTCAACTCTATAGCTGTGCCAGTGGGAAGTCTTACTGGGGATCTGGAGGAAGAGGGAGATACCAGACCTAGACTGACTGTGGTCTCTGTGTGCTTATAAGGGAAATTGCACTTGATGCAAAGAACTGCATCTGGAAATACTGTGTGTGTACCTGTCATCCTCCCAGTGAATGTTCTCCCACTGTTGCCAGTGGTGAGGATTGAGACTCCTTGATTACGGGTCCATTGGAGTGACGGCACAACACCTATGAAACTATGAACCATGAGAAAACGTTGCTATAACACAGCAGTTGATCAATGGGGGACAAGTTACATAAAATTATTTCACAGAAACTGTAGTTATTTACAATATTGGGTTATTTGTAGCTTAGCCTAAAACCGTAATTCATATTTACTGATTATCTACTGCAAATGGTATGTACAGTAAATTTCTTATTAGAAATAAGACAAAAAGTTGGCCATTTCATTGTTATTGGGTATCATACGTTATAACTTTATTATTAAGTCTATAACCTAATATAGTTATTTTTAAGATATTCAATTGGGTATCCACTTTTCTAGTTAATGGCTAATGTTTTTTTAATTATTGCATAGGCATGTTTCATTATTATTGCAGTAAGTTGTCTAATGCCCCAACAATACATATATCAACTAATGACAACACCCAAAATACCAAAAACAATGGTAAGAATGTGAAGTTATGAACTCTTAAAGTACATGTTGTTATGTCTCCATTTTCAAAAATCTAGAGCACAAGTGATTTTGTTGCAGGCAAAAAATGTTGAAAAACAATAAATATAAAATGTTATGTAATTTGAAAGGCTGAAAAGTTATAAAGTGTGTCAACCTAACATGGCAAAGAAATATGACTTTAATTTATAACATGGTCAAAACTGAAAGAGTGAGAAAATGGAGAGGGATATTAGATGTTCCTTTATTTTCCTTCTACCTCTTCATTTACATCAGATAATTACAAACATACATAAAACTTTTCCTGTATTTATCATATGTTTAAAAGCCACTTGATTTATTCAATTACAGCAAACTGAAAGTGCTTCTAAAATGATCAAGTTCTATTTGGCTCTTCTAGAAAGAAAAGTATATATATATATATATATATATATATATATATATATATATATATATATATATATGTGTATGTATATATATATATATATATATATATATATATATATATATATATATATGTATGTATATATATGTATGTATATATATATATATATATATATATATATATATATATATATATATATATATATATATATATATATATATATTATTTTTATACCTGTTTGCTGGTTTTCAATAGAACAATAAAAGGGATTACTAACTTAAGTGGCCAAAAAGCTCTTTCTTAGGCAGATAAAGCCTATGTTTTGCTACCTACTTTATATGGCTTTTCCTTGCAATGATTTTTCCCAGAATACTTCTAACTATTGAATGTTGCAAACAATTTATTTTCTTCCTTGATATTTTCCCTCCCAGCTAGCCATCTCTAACTTCCAGGGCCATTCCTTAAATGTTGTCATGTCTTCTCACAAGGTTATCTTTATGAATAGAGAGCACCATGGCATTATTACACTAGAAACCCACGTGACGTTGGCTTGTTTTTATCTATTAATACAATCTTTCTCATTCTGACACAGCGAGAGAAGTCAGGCAAGCTACTTTGATTTTATAGTATTCACCATCATCATCTTCATTAACATCCTCTTTTTGCCATTTTTTTTCTACATGAGGTTGGGTCTTGCATTAACTGTCACCATCTTTATTGATACAGTGCCACTCACCTACCTTCTTTCATGGTCATGCCTCACTGTCACAGGTTTTCTGTCATGCAATGCATCCATCTGTTTGCTGGATGCCCTTGTTTTCTCTTGTCTATTTTCTGTCTCTCCTCAAATCTTCTTCACCAGATTGTCCTCTGCTTTTCTGTGCATGTGTCCAAACCAACACATTCTGTTCTCTTTGACTGCCTCTTCATCTGGAGCTACATTGGCCTCAGCTCTGATGTCCCAATTTCTTCACTTGTCCATCCCACAATGTGCATCCTATCACTCATCTCTGACACTTCATCTCCATCACCACTAGTTTCCTCAACTGCTCTGCCTTCACTCCCCATTTTTATTTACCAAACAATATTATTGGTCACTCAACTGTTTTGTATACCTTACTTTTCAACTTCTTTGTCATTCTTCTGTCATACTTACCCCTGACACTCTGTGCCAGGTGGCTGCAGCCCCTCTGATTCTTGTTCTGACCTTATCATTCAGACTTCCTCTCCTCAACCACCCGTCCCCAATATTAGAATCTGTTCACCTGTCCCACTATTTTCCCTTCTGTCTTAATTTTTAACTTTTTCTGATTTCTTCCATTTGCTACAATGACAACTGACTTGTTTGTATTCAGTTTCATCCCATGTATCTTCAGTTGTCCATTTCACTCACGTATCATTTGCTGAAGTTCTTGTTCAGAGTCTGCTTCTAATGCCACATTATCTGCATACAAATGCTTTGTTAATCTATCCCCCTCTAGCCTGTTTGCTAATGTAGTCCATCACCAGTAGGAGCAACAGTAGGCTCAGTGCTGAACCCTGATACACACCCACTTCCACAGGGAACACCTCTGTGAACTCTGATGCACATCCACCTCTGCTGGAAACTCCTCTGTGAATCCAAACACTGGCAAAATGAACCAGAGGACTGCAACCATTTTGTCCACGAATAAAAACAAAGTGAGGAGTTCAGAAAGACCACAACCCCGTTTAAATGATTGTTTTAATGTAAAAATCAAGCTGGGGGTGAGTAACAGCAATAAGTTTGGATATTGAGAGACTTTAGATAGACAGTTAACGACTTCTGAGTCCAAAATTATTAAATGTAGGAAGCTGAAACTTTAGAATTGCTATCTGAAGGAATGCATCCGAGTCCAGAGAGTAGCCAAGGGACTAAGGTTTTGGAAATACCTTACTGGGCTTATTACTAGTTCCTTGCTGCATCAAGAACTATTGAGACTATTTGACAGTCATGGCTGTGAGGTTATGGAGGTTGTAATTAAATATAACGTGAAGGAAATGGACAAATTTGGGAATGAAATTAATGTTTTGGATAAAAATATGTCTGTGGAATTGTTATTCAGAGTCAAATAAATTGAGTATGTGAATATTTTCGATAAAGTGGATAAATTATGGTGAATATCAGAAACAAAAAAGAGAAGAAATTAGGTAGAGACAAAACTGAATATGAAAGGGGTCAAGCTTACCCACCAGTTTATAAAAATAGACAAGGCTCAGTAACACAAGAGTCCACCCTTCTGTCAGTGATAATTTTGGGGATGGTTTGGCTGGTGAAAATGTCCCTTTAGAATTTCCTCCTCTCAGGAGGTCCAACAAGATAAGGAACAGAAATACATGGGTGGGGGGAGTATATCATGAGAGGCGGCAACAGGGGAAAGGAGCATGGAACTGGAACAAGACACAACATCACAACAGGAAGATGGGGTGGGTACCCCAGTACAGGAGATAGACAATTTGTCTATTGTATTTAACAAAAGTACTGATTTTAAACTGTATAATTAGAGTGATATAGAGTTGAATAACAAATGAGCCTATTTGTTTAAAAAAGACCATTTTTGTTCCATCTAGGAGGGCAAAAGTAGAAGATGTGTTGATTGATATTAATTTATTCACTAGGAAATTAAATTTGTGTCTATATTTTTCAAATACCAACTCCAGAACCGCGTGTTTATTTAGGCTAGGTACATTGAACCCACCTCTGCACCCTACAGTACACTTATTTGAAAAATAAAATTGTAAGATGGATATAAGGAGAATTTTATCTAACAATAATATACATTGGAAATTAAATCTTTCAGCAGAAACTTTATTGGATTATATTTTGAAGGACAGATGAATTAGGTTAATGAAACCAGATAAAGGTGGGGGTTTAGTTGCTATGTATTCTGGTGACTATGTTGATAAAATGTTTAGAATCCAGCATACTGATACATATTAAGAAGTGTCTGTTAATCAAAGAAATATTGATTACCACAAGATCAATGTTATGTTACAGGATTGCTTGACACAGGGACACATTTCTAAACAAGAATTTGAGTTTTTGAAGGTTAATGCCACAAGAACCCCCTCTATTTTAGAATTCCTAAGATACACAAGGACTTGAATGATCCACCTTGACATCCAATAGTTGATGCTAAATCATCCAGAACTAGTTAGGTGGCAAAATGTGTTGATGTTAATTTTAGAAGGGAATTGAATAATATCCATCACTTATTTAAATATTCTTGGTATTTTTTAACTAGAATTACACATTCAGTGTATAATGGTGAATTAATTGTTGTGACTATAGATATTAAGGATCTGTATTTCCTTATCCCACATGAATTAGGTTTAGGGTGGTTTTATGAATATCTATGTATGAATACACAATTGGACCATAGAGGTATAACTTGTATGTAGAAATATCGTGGAATTGATACTCAGTAAAAAAATATTTTGAGGGGCAATTGTTTCATCAAAGAACAGGTGTTGCTATGTGGGCAGTTTGTTCCTCCATTTTTGCCAATTTAGTAGTGGTTTACTGGGAACAAAAGTGTGTATTCAATTCCCACTTTAAGGATTCTTGGTCTTCTTTATATGGCTGATTTTTGGATGATGTCTTCATTTTTTGGGACCACACAGTAGATTGATTAAATGAATTTTTTACTTACATCAATGAGACAACTGACTTTTTTTTTAAATTTACCATGAACTATGCTACTGATACGATGCATTATTTAGATGTGTTAATTAAAAAAAACAAGGAATCAAAGAAGTTTGAATCAACTATCTTTAGAAAGCATGCTTACTAATTTTTTTGTTGCACTTCAGTAGCTGGCACCCCTTGTTTCAAAAGGAAGCCTTGGTAAAAGGAGAGATGGTATGTTTAGCTAAAATGGTTTCCCAGGATGTTTTTTTTTTTAATGAGGAGTGTACAAAATTATGTGAGAGGGGCTACACGTTTGTAAAGAAGACAGCTAATGAAGTGTAGTTAAAAAGGCAGAATGATACTTATTATTCTCGACTGGGAAAAAATGAATTTGTGTTTTATAGGGATGAATTACAAGAAGAAAAAAATAAAATTGAAAAGAGCCTGTGTTTTGGCATCTAACATGGACTTTCTGGAGATTAAAAAGATAGTTTGTAAGAACTGGGACATTTTTAAAATAGACTAAGGCAACAGTTACCAGGGGTACCTAGGGTGATTTCATATATATATATATATATATATATATATATATATATATATATATATATATATAAAAGGATTCACGTTTTAAAAACCTTCTTGAGAGATTTAAAGTGTTGTCTAATACCCCAGGGGTGAGAAATTGTGGATGCTGTAATCAATGTCATAGGATTCAGCAAGAGAGTTATTTTTCTATTGAGGGGTATGGTGAGGTGCATATTAACAACAAATATTATTGTTTAAGTAAACGGGTGGTATATGGTACCCAAAGTGTCTACTGCTCCAGTTTGTATATAGGAAAACCTAAGAAGCCATTAAGAGGTGATATACTAACATTGCTATGATATAAATAAAGGTGATGAACGTAATTTTCTTTTTAAACTTGTTACAAATAATGAGGGACCACTGCTCAAATTTTATGTAATAGATAATGTACTAATCAATGAAAAAGGGGGAACCCTGGAAAGACTGGTTAGAGGTAAAAGAATCAAAATGGATATAGAAAACCAATGCCAAGAGTAAATATGGCTTAAATGAAATTATTTTCTTAGATGGAAGGCATCATTGTAATAAATGGGTTTAGTGAATTGTAATATTTGGAGTTATTGCTATGACAATTTTAATTCGCTAGGTTTAAGATATAGAGTGCAGGTAAACTGAAGGGCTAGTCAATGTGTAGTCATTTGTGCTCTGATTTTTATGAGTTTATTAGATTTAGGCAGCTTTTTATGTTTTAATATTTTGTTTTTAATACAACTAATTGGCTTGAAGGCATTCATTAACACTAACCTGGTACAAGGGTAATGGGTATTATTTTTTTAATTAGGTGGGTGGAGCTAAAGGGTACATAATGAAGGAAATGATGTTAGCAGTTATTCTGAAGAAGTCCCATTGATAGGAATGTTGAATGTCTGAAGTTTTTACATTTTTTTAATTAAATGAGTAACTGGAGCTTCTTCTGTCTCCCCGTCACCTTTTTCAGTTTGGGGTTTTGGGTGGATTGTATAGTGAACTTAGGAAAGATGGAGAAATAGGCAAAGTAAAATGGTGGGTGTTTATAGCTTTAGGAGAATGGGCAATGAAAGTCTATTTTAATTTAGATTAGTAAATTATTAAGAAATAGAATTTCCAAAGACACACTTCTTTGTCAAAGTTGCAGGACCATTGGGGAGGAGAATGGAAGTCAGAATGAGAAGGTCAGAGCTGAAATCTGAGGAATTGCAGCCACTTAGCACAGAGTGTCATGGACAGAGAAAATGACTGCCTCTAATAGCATGGAATGCATGCCAAGCTTGACAGCCCACTGGACAAAATAAGCTATTTCTTCAATAGTCACAGTAGCAGCAGCTAGAACAGAAAAGGCAGCACAGTGGCTTACTGGTTGGAATTTTAACTCACAGTTCCATTGTCTAGGGTTCAAACCTGATTTCCAGTCACTGTGTGGAATTTGAATATTCTCACTGTGTCTGGGTTTTTGAGTGCTTCAGTTTTCTGCCCTTTCCAGAAAGTGTTGTTTATTTCACTCCATTAAATTATCTGATGTTTTGTGTGTGCGTGTGTGTGTGTGTGTGTGTGTGTGTGTGTGTGTGTGTGTGTGTCTGTATATATATATATATATATATATATATATATATATATATATATATATATATATGTGTGTATATATATATATATATATATATATATATAGAGAGAGAGAGGGAGAAAATGTACAGTTTAGTGTATATAAAACTTCATCACTATGGCCTAAAAACTGTCCGTGTACCATCTCACTGACACAGTATGCACAGTTCATGCTGATACTTACTGCATGTCTGAAGTCAACATAGTATGATGGACATCAGAGTGCTGTAAGAGCAAACAAGGCCGAGTAGTACTATAGCAGCACAATTCATGCTGATACTGTATGTCTGAAGTCGACATAGTATGATGGAAATCCGAGTACTATAACAGCAAACAAGGCAGAGTAGTATTACAGCCGCACAATTCATGCTGATACTTACTGTATGTCTGAAGTTAGCATAGTATGATGTAAATCGGAGTACTGTTACAGCACACAAGGCAGAGTAGTACTGCAGCAGAATGAAGATCTTCATGCCTTGTACAATAGTCATGTGAGTCACACTGGAAAACACTATGTCCACTTATGATGTCTTATATGAAAATAAAAAAATATCGCAATGAGGGGCAGAAAGAGAGAGAGTAGAATAAGAAGATAAAACTTTTAACAGATTTATGAAATGAAAGGGAATTTAGCAAAACATTTTAGTTTTAAAAGAAGGATCACTGACAGACAAGAAATCCATTTTGAGGGGTGTAGTTACTAAAGTGAACTGAAGAGGGATTTCTAAATGGAAACTGCAGGTAGGTCTGAATTGAACTCCTTAGGGAATTACAAATTCAAGACAGCATGACATAAATTCATGAGTAATGAATAGCAGGCTGAAGACAACCCTCTGCTAACTAAACTAATGTCTTTTGGCTTTTCCCGGTTAGGGGTCACCACAGCAGAACTCCTGTCCGCTAAAGATTGGCAGTGGATTTTTACAGTGCCGAGGTGCCAGCCTGATGCCCAACCTTCAAAGAAGGCACACCCATTCACCTACCTGCATGTCTTTAAACATCACTTGACCATGGGAGGACATGCAGACTCCACACAGGAAGCGCTCCAGCCGAGAATTGAACCGGAGAACCTCTTGCTGTGAGGCAACAACTCTAACCACTGCACCACCACAACCATCGAACCCTGTGCTAATGAGTCTGCCTATTTCATCTACATGACATATTTCTGTAGCATATGGTCTGATGCTCCTGTTGTTGTTCATACTGTCATACTTACTCCACACATAACATAAGCTGAGGTGAGGCTATAATTGAACATGGTACTTATGTAGGGTGCCAGTTCATTCTGTAGTTCATGTAGAATGCAGCCTGGGATATTGTCAGGTCCCATGGATGCTGTGTTCTTGAGAATCAGACCATATGCTACTGAAATATGTCATGTAGATGAAATAGGCAGACTCGTTTGAAATCACTATGTGTTTATCAGTTTGCTCATAGGTTCATAGGTAGGTACTAGGCTACCGGCCCTAGGGCCCATACAAGCCTAGCCAAAAAATGTACCCTGGCTCTCGCCACCCAAGTAAATTATTTTCCTGTGCCCCTGTCGAGCAAAGCCACAGAAGTCATCCTTGGGGTGAATTTCCCATTTCCCATCCAATCATCAAGATTTTTCTTGAAGAGTGCTAATGAGGAGCTCTGTTTGACATAGATAGGTAGTCTGTTCCAGAGTATGGGAAGTCTCTGGGACAGGAATCTATCCCTCCAACATGTTCTGTTGATTGTGGTGACAAGGTTTAGGTCCCTAGAACGTGTAGCTCAGAGGGATTGGGATTTCTTTAAGTGGAGCATGTCCAACAGCTCTGGGTTTGACATAGCTTTGTATGTTAGGCAGAGATCGCCCCTGAGTAGGCGATATGCGATGGAGTAGAGCTGGAGTTTTTTGAGACGGTCTGCATAGGGCATCTGTTTGAGGCCAGTAATCCTCTTTGTGAGGTACTTCTGTGGTCTTTCCAGTTGTTGTAGATGTCTTGTGAGGTACATACCAAAAGGGGCATTGTACTCTATAATGGGTCTAAAGAGTGATGAGTAGAGGGGAACAATGACCTCTTTTTTTCTGAATGAGAATACTTTTGTGATGAGATGAGCCATGTAGAAGGATTTCCTGACCACTGTGGCAATTATCAAAGGAGAGACTACTGTCCACCTGTGTCCCAAGGTCTCTTATCACATTTTCAGCATTAAGTAGACTACCAGCTATGTGGTAGTTCATGGGTACAGAGTTTTTACCAAAGGGGATGACAACACACTTTTTGGCATTGAGCTTCAGGCCATGGCTTTGACACCAGGTATCTGTCTCAGTGAGGCCCTTTTGTAGTTTGTCCACATCGTTAGGAGTTTCGATTATGGCTCCTAGTTTGCAGTCATCTGCAAACTTTGTTAGCCAAAGACCTTCTATGTTGGTCTGCACTTCAGAGAAGTAGATACCAAACAGGAGAGGACCCAGGACTGAACCCTGTGGTACTCCACTTGTCACTGGTCTGATGTCGGATTTGGAATCCGCTACTTTCACAGTGTGGTTTCTGTCCATGAGCCAGTTGGCAACCCATCTTGTGACATTGGGATTTATACCTAGTTTAGTGAGCTTATCTATAATTCCAGAGTGGGGGATGGTGTCGAAAGCCTTGGCGAGATCTAGATAAGCTGTGTGAACCATTTTACCCTCATCTATGGCTTTGGTGACTGCTTCAAAGAAGTCAATCAGGTTTAGAAGACATGATCTGCCTTTTACAAATCCAAACTGGGTAGGGTCCAGAGTTTGGAGATTACCAATGTCTTTGTTTATGAGTTCCACAATGATATGTTCCATGGCCTTGTAAACCAGGCTCATCAGGCTTATGGGGCGGTAGTTCCCGGGGTCCGTCATGGCTCCCCCTTTGCGGAGTGGGATAATCGTCATGGTGCGCCACTCAGTGGGTACAAAGCCTGAGGTGAGGCTATAATTGAACATGGTACTTAGGTAGGGTGCCAGTTCATTCTGTAGTTCATGTAGAATGCAGCCTGGGATATTGTCAGGTCCCATGGATGCTGTGTTCTTGGCTTTGGAGAGTGTGTTTTTCACCTGTGCAGCCGTGATTATAGGAACTTTGCATTTTTCCGGTATAGAGATGGGCCCTCTAGGGGGTGAGAGGGGGCTAAAGTTAGCACTGAACCTATCTGCTAGGATGTTGGCAATATCAGTTGGTTCTGTATATTTAGTGCCATTGTGCTGTAACTCAGAGCAGATCTGAGTGTTCCCATTTAGATTCTTGACATAGCTATAGAATGCTTTATGGTTGTCTTTAGAGTCAGTGGCAATTTTGTTTTCGTAACTAGCTTTGGAGGACTTTATGAGGGATCTCAGCTTCTTACTGAGGTTGACCAGGGAGTTCCTCCAGTCATGGGATTTTACTCTTTTTGCAACAGTTTCTTTCTTCTGTTGTAGAGTTTGTTTATGGCAGAGGACCACCAGATTGGCTTCCTTTTTTTGGAGGATAACATCTTGGTTCTATTAGGGATAGCATGATCCATGCAGTCGTGTAAGTGCTTATAAAGTGCATTTGTGTAGGATTTGGCAGTCATACCTCTATTGTCCGTCTGCATGGGTGTCATGAAGTTTGCCACTTCTGTCTTAAGAAGTGTGAAGTTGGCTTTGGAGAAGTTTTTTACGATGGTTTCCCTAATTGGGTTGGGGGTGGGATGTGGATGTCTAGGCTGATTAGCTTGTGGTCGGATCTGACCAGTGAGGAATTGACCTCTGGTGTGGAACACCGGTTTCCCATGTTGGTAATGACCAAGTCTAGGATATTGCTGCCCCTGGTGGGGGTGTGAATAAGTTGATCCAAGGCGTTGGAATTTATGAATTCTAGAAAATGTTGAGCAAAAGAGTTGGTACATGAGTAGTTTTCCCAGTTAATGGTGGGGTAGTTGAAATTGCCCATTATTAGGGTGTTGGATTGTACCCTAATACTTTCCAGTGTATCAGAAAATGAGGAGTGTGAACCCTGGGGCATGGTGGGGGGTCTGTAGCAAGCTACAATTTGGATTGCGGTCTTGCCCAGAGTTAGTTGCACTTGGCTAATCTAGGATGCATTATACTGTGCAACTAGCCTGGAGGTGTGGATATCCTTAATGAATATGGACATGCCTCCACCTTTATTGCTTCATTCTGGGTTAGATGGCCGAAAGGTGTGGTATGAATTGTAGCCTGGTAATGCAGGGGTGCTCTCTGGAGCTTTGAACCAGGTCTCTGTCACTGCACAGATGTCAATGTTCTCCATTTTAAGGAGTGCCTCGAGTGAGTGCATTTTGAGGTTTAGACTTCTAGCATTGAGTAGCATTACCCTCAGATTTTGCTTGCTTGTACCTGTTACAGTGGTGAATTTGTCATTTGAACCTTGCCTAAAAAAGGCACTATAGGGGTGGCAAGAGCCTTAGCCAGTATCCGGAATCCTAAGGGTGACAGGTGCAGGCCATCTCTGGCAAAGCATCGTGGTCTGTTGATCATGTCATCCCAGGCAGACAAATACTGGAGCCCCTTAGAATGACACCAGAAGCTTAGCCAATTGTTGAAGTCAATCATTTTGTCCTTGTACTGTGGTATCATTCTGGGTGATGGCAGGATGCTACTCAGGGTTAGGGTCATACCTGCCTGGGATACAAGATCGGAGAGCTCCTCCATGTCTCTTTTCATGTAGTCCAGGGAGGTACATCTCAAGTCATTCACACCAACATGGACAACGACAGTGTCATATTTGTACTTATTATGGAGTGACTTTTGCTTTGTTTTCGAAGTGAATTTCTGTACATTACTGCGCACTTATGGAGTAATTTGTTCTTAGTAACCTTGCATTTTACCTTTATATAGGTTTACTAGTTGCTGTTTGATTTTAAATTTATCGTTTACATGTTAGAATATATATTTTTACCATATTTCTTTTACAATTACAATACACATGCTTTCTACATGACCTGGCTACATTAATTGCACTATTTAATAGTTTTTGTTCAGGTGTCACTGTATATCCTGAACATATATTTATGACTTTTGTTAGACTTTGTAGTTAGGTATGTGTTTTACGTGGGATTCTGACCAGACTATTGTAGTTCTAATGTGACTTTGTACCATCTTTCAATAGCAATTTCCCACAACAACGTTCTTTCTTTTTTGTAATGACTTTATTCTTTGATGTGATTTATTTACATATGTATTCAGTACTCAAGTTGAGTAACTTTTGTACATACTGGTTTTTGTTTGTTACTGCTCATTCCTTAGTCTGAAACATGTAGTAATATATAGAAGTGATTTGTATTAACATATATACTTTATATATTTTTATATTTGTTTTATATTTAGTATTTATTTAGATACTGTAATAATGACATCTTAGTGATGCTTTTAATCTTTTTAATGGTTCTGAAGTTTTGTTGATTTTGTTTTAAATTCATTCATAGATTCACCTCATTAGTTGTTAGGACACTATACCTTTAATTAATTGAAGCACAGAACTGTAACCTAGCAACGGCACCTTTTTGGCGCCAAAACCAGTATTTAAACCTTGCTTTTGTCAGAATCTGTTTGTCTGAAGAAGTCCCACTATTAGTGGGACGAAAAGCGCTTCACAGTATTGGTTCAATAAAGCTTTTGGAGAAATATTTTTTACTACTTGATTCATATGGATATTTTGTCGCATAGGACCTCTTTGTGGACATTTATTTAGCATCTAACATAACTGATTTTATCCTGGATTCTGTCTACAGCAGCCATTTGAGTGTGGAGAATTTACAAGTGTGGACTATACAAGAATTCCCTTGGCGTTCACAAGTACAGGGTAATTTTGTCTTCTGGTTTTTGTTTTCACTTGCATGCATTATGTGGCGGATCCCGGCACCTGACAGGCAGCTGACAGTAACTTTCTCCTTGTTTAGTCTAGTGAGTGGAACATCAGTGTGCCTGACTATAGAGTCACCTATGACTAGAGTGTTGGGTACGTTGTTATGCCTTATGGGCTGTGGTTGAGTGGCACACTGAGTTTGTGTGCTATGTGTCATTTGCGTTGTGTTGGGGGTGGAGTTTTCTTGCGTTTATGCTTTGGATGTCCCTGATGCTTGGGCAGGTTTTTATTGAGAGCCTCCGCAAATGTAGGTGTGTGTTTTGTGTTTCTATGTGTGTGTTTTGGTGGTGTAGGTTTTGAGGGACTATGTGATGAGTGTGGTGTGGTGCAAGTGTTTACCTTCTCTTGACTGTCTAGTCCAGTCTAGGGTGAAGAGAGCTTTGCTTCCAGTTTGGCTATATAAGTGCATATCTCACAGGTTGTAGTGTTGGGTGGTAGGAGGAGAGGGTTGTCTGTGTACATGAGGCAATTGCTGCATTGCCCCAAGATGCCCAGATTTATCAGGTAGACAGGAGAAATCACTGAGAGCTGACCCTTAGACATGCCTAGATAAGTACTTATTTATAAAGTACTAAAAACTGCTTTCCACTAGACAAGTGAGGAAAGTTGAGTGCTGTAGTAATTTGCAGCTTATGTAGTGCTTACAATGAGTTCTGAACAGGTGCTGAGTTGAAAGAAACAGATTTGAGTGGTGAAACTAGAAAACTGGCTAGTTATAAGAAACAAAACTAAGCTAGAAGGCTTCCTTCCAACACAGAAGGGCTTGGGGGCTCAGAAGCCTACAAACAGTCTAGACCACTTAACAGGAAAGGCAGGAAACAAGCTTAAAACAATTTTTTTTTGTTCTCTTTCCCATATGCTCTCCTTGTACACAGTAGGAGTGCCTGAAATCAGAATATGATCTCACTGCACTCAGTTGAGTGAGCAAATGAGATGGGCCCAGGAGGAGTATCCAAATACAAATTTACAAGAGGGGCGGGCAGTTTCAAAGCCACTAAGATTAACACCAAAACAGAAACAGAGAGGTTAGGTGGGAAAGCTAACTGAAGAACAAAGTCAAAACTTCCAGTTCAGTTAATATTCATGCAACACAATTAAATCAATTTAAATACTGCATTATTTGAAAAAAGTGCAGATAAAGGTATTTAAATTCTCTTATACGTCCAGTTGAATACAGCTAGATCTTAGCCGGCCAAAGCTGAGGTTTTTAAGCAGAAAATATTTCAAACTGTACCACTTAAATAGGCAATGACAGGAAATCAAAGAATGTGGCTACCCCCACCTGCAATTACTAACAGATAATAAAATTCAAGCAAGCACTAACTGAAGAACAGAGTCAAAACTTCCAGTTCATGCTAATGCCTTTATTCCAAAATATAGCCATTTCATCTGTGGAGTTTCTAAAATGTCATAATCTTTGCAAAAGTGTCATTATTGCTAACTCATTGTTGAGACTGTGAACCTTACACAGTTTCATGATCCACTCAAGGTACTCGACGGAAGATATTAAAAGCATCCCCCAATCCACCAGAGGGATCCCATTTGCAATTTATGCTAATCACTCAGCCTTATCTACACACAAGACAGCATGACATAGGTATGACATTTGTACCTTGCTGAGAAAGCAAAGATTTCTTCGACCTTATTAATGACAGTCTCATCAGCTGTGCGATATTTTCCTGCTCAGAAATTTCTGTTCTAAATATCTGAGCCCAGAGTCAGGCATTTCCTCTTCTAGTCTTTTTTTTTGGCTAATACAGATTACTGAGTACTTGTTCACAAAAAAATATGTTCAAAAGAGCTTTCTTATTACCAATTCAGTGCAAGTCAGACAGATTGTGTGAAACCTGCAGACTTAAGTCCTTATCTTTTATTTTAGTTAATGCAGCAAAGATAAAAGGTGTAGAAGTCAACCAATATGTCACTGGTTCCCCTCTGTAATTAATGTCATCAGTAACAGATGGCTGTTGATGACAGCAGATCAAGTAGGACTGCTGATCTTGTGTGGACCCTTGCAGAGCAGTTGATATACATGAGAATTTACTGTAGAACTGCTTGGTAAACAAGAATATACTAAGCATGCAACCCAAAATGGTACATTAAAGAACAATTTGATGATAAAGACATGTGAAGAGAACAGACGCAGCTGGCTTTCATGCAATCTGTCTAAATGAAGTTGTGCCCAGAACAACAAAAACTGTAGCAAAAAATGTGTGGCATGAACTGGATGCAAGAATATACAGTGAATATTTTCAGGTGTATACGCCTGCATCAATCTTAAACCACGACAGTGTGTCTGCAATTAACAGCCCTTGCATGTGACAATGGGCTGGGAAACATTTTAGACTTCAGAGCTGAGGGGATTCACTGTTCAACCATAAGGCGAACTTACTAAGGCAGAAATATCGTCATAAGAAGCAATAATTGTATTGAGCACAGACCTATCAGTTGTTATGATTTAGGTACAACACTAACATTTTGACCCTCATATTTAGCCTTGCTCTTTCTAGATATACTGATTTTCTCTTAGATTCAGACCTGGTTATGTAAACACATCTTATTAAGTAAATAATTTAAGCCTATACCACGATTCCCTATCAGTTACTATATATATAAGGCCTAGCACAGAGGAAAATCTATTGTGAAAAATAAGAAAGTGTTCCTCTTTCCAACCCTCTGCTCTGAGTTTTAATGCTCAGGAGTATGATCTGGTATAATCACAAGCTGCCGTACAGCAACCTTTATTTTACCCATTTGTTGACCAGGTAAACCCACTGGACACTGCCCTTTCTAGGGGTAGCTTAGAAGTACTGTCAGGTTAAGTGACTTGGTCAGAATCACAGAGTAGGCAAGTGAAGGAATCAAATCCTGTACCCGGGACACAGAAAGCAACTCATTAACAGCACAGAACTTTAGTCCATTCCAATAACTGTAAGACTGGTGAAATTCACAGATTTAAAATACTAAATGATAGCAAAGTAACGGGCCTGTGTTTCCAAACTTACGTGGGGGCTCATTACCTCATTGCATTTAAATATGTATATATCTACTGTAGCTACAATTGCAGCAAACACGTAAGAAATTACAGAATTTTAAGGGGGTCCCTGTTTGTAGGGTAGATCAGCAGCTGTTTCTGGAAGCTATAAACTCACCAACCATGCCAGATCATATAGAAGATTACAGACAGAATTGATGAAGAACTAGTTCAAAAGGATACAGGCAATCTGATGATTCTAGGTATAAATCAGTACATAGATTAGGATACAGGCAATCTGCTGCTTCTAGATATAAATCAATATATAAATTAGGATACAGGCAATCTGCTGCTTCTAGATCTAAATCAATACATAGATTAGGATACAGGCAATCTGCTGCTTCTAGATCTAAATCAATACATAGATTAGGATACAGGCAATCTGCTGCTTCTAAATATAAATCAATATATAAATTAGGATACATCTAAATCAATACATAGATTAGGATACAGGCAATCTGCTGCTTCTAGATCTAAATCAATACATAGATTAGGATACAGGCAATCTGCTGCTTCTAGATATAAATTAATATATAAATTAGGATACAGGCAATCTGCTGCTTCTAGATCTAAATCAATACATAGATTAGGATACAGGCAATCTGCTGCTTCTAGATCTAAATCAATATATAAATTAGTAAAAGGTATGTCACAAGAGGGTTACCACCTGTTTGTCTTTATGTAGGACAGCCTCTGAGCAGTTGCATCATACAGAAAAAACATGACAATTGACAAATGTCTTGACATTTTACAGCAAAAATGACTTTATATATTTCCTTTAATAGTTGCATTAAACAGTTATTCTCCGAACATACTTAATATGATATGATATGGAATAACAGAAACAATTCAATTGATATAAATGTAAACTTTTGTTTTGGCAAAGAGTGAAGTCCATTCCTTTACAGTGGATGTGTTTTTTTTTTTTTTGAAAAATCTCATAGTTCCACCAGAAAAGCCCCCTACTTTGGGATTACTAAAATGTGGTAAGCCTAGTCAAACCTATAAATTGGATTGCCTTTTGTAGGGGGAGTAAGAACTTTACTGTTCACACAGCCATTCCAGATAGTGCAAGGCATTTAGCATTCTCAACATGTTTTGAAACATACCTCATGAGCTTGAGATGGGCATTTAGCATTATCATCATGTTTTGAAACGCACCTCATGAGCTTGAGATTAATTGTGTAGTGCATGGAGCACAGTAATTATGCACACCAATATCTGGAAAAAGACAAATCAGTTAGGTGTTACTATAGTGGAGACCCAGTTTTACAAATGTCACGCACTCTTTGCTTCACTTGTTAAGGTTGTGTCTTGCACTAGGCAGTCAAATCTGCCAGTACTGACCAGCAAACTGTCTTCTCCCTGTTGTCTGTGCTGGTAACAGGTCCCTGATGTCTCATAAACTTAGAGAAAGTTACTAGAATAACAGGATTTGTGTTTGCCTGTATTTTGTATGTCATTATTTAGTGACATCAATCCTCAGAGGTTTGCCAGAAAACCACAGAGTTTATGAAGAACAGACCAAAAATATCAAACAATAATCTGGACATTCTGTGAAAATCTGTACAGCTGAGTGAAAGGAGTTGTAAACATAACAGATATAGTTACAAAGTCTTTCTGACAGCACTCATTCACTAAGTGCTTTATGGCTTTGAAAGCCAGCAAAACACTTAGCATTTTTATTCTGTAGCTAGTAGTACATCAAGCAGATAAAGCTCCATGCATTGCAAATAATTATGATCGGGTCTCATAAGTACATCGAGCAGATAAAGCTCCATGCATTGTAAATAATTATGATTGGGTCTCATAAGCACATAGAGCAGATAAAGCTCCATGCATTGTAAATAATTATGATCGGGTCTCATAAGCACATAGAGCAGATAAAGCTCCATGCATTGCAAATAATTATGATCGGGTCTCATAAGTACATAGAGCAGATAAAGCTCCATGCATTGTAAATAATTATGATCGGGTCTCAAAAGTACATAGAGCAGATAAAGCTCCATGCATTGTAAATAATTATGATCGGGTCTCATAAGCACATAAAGCAGATAAAGCTCCATGCATTGTAAATAATTATGATTGGGTCTCATAAGCACATTGAGCAGATAAAGCTCCATGCATTGTAAATAATTATGATCGGGTCTCATAAGTACATAGAGCAGATAAAGCTCCATGCATTGCAAATAATTATGATCGGGTCTCAGATCATAACGCTTAATTATGTGTTCTTGACATAAATGCCAAGATTCATTTATTGAGCTTTGCTCTCAAAGTGAATTTCTTGGTATCCATGTCTTGACCACATAATAAGCAGATTATTATTGATGACCCAATCATGATCCTATATGTTGTCCATGGTCAGACCTGCCAGCTAAAGTTGCTCTGTGACTATTCTGTAGTAGTTCACTGTATGCATGCCTTAGCTGCTTCTTGTCTTCTGCTCCTATTTTAATGCATGTTGTTTTACTTTAAATTTCTTGTTTTCTTTTTAATTTGTCTTTAGCTTTTAGTTTTAAAAGAAAGCTCTTGGCTACGACCATTTAACAAATCCATCCAACAATCCGCAATCCCTTTTTCCCATTTTTGCACACTGGGTCGAGGTGTCACTACAGCAGTGACAATTGCCTAGAACCAATGTTTACATTGCCGGGAGGCTATATTGCTTTTATGTATGTGACATAATTTATCAAATATTTATGCTATATTTTTTGGCTTCAAAAGAATGAACTATATCTGAATTGTGGGATGAGCTGAGAAGTAGTATCTTATTTAATGCATGCATAACATGATTTGTGAAATCTGTTGGCTAAAGTTGTTCTTTAACTATTTTTAAGTCTGTGCCTTATGAAAATGGACTTTAGAAACTCCACCCTGTCTTATATTTTCTGTTCATACTAGTCAGCATTATGACATCATAGTGGAAATTCTCACCTTCCAGACTGATAAAAAAGGACATTGCTTCCTAGTCACCTTTGATTGAGCAGCGTGTGTCGGGAGGCTTCCTTGATTGGTCTGGTTGCCATTTAAGTGAAAAATGTTTCAGTTTAAGGTTTGGACCATCGTGGAGCTCCATCCTCAGTCATACTGAGCTGATGAACAAGTTGCCCAGTACACCTATAAGGAGATGACCAGCAAGCCTACTGTCTCCTGTAAAATGTAAGACAAGTCTGTCAATCACTGGAGAGCCTGTGACCTATTTCTAAGGGTCACTGCTGCTTTTTTTACGCCTGATGAGAGAAGGAGCATAGGGACATTTTTAATTCCTAACAGCCTGCAGCTAAAGTAAGACCAGCACTACAAGAGTCCTGGTAATAGTCAACAGGTTAATCAGTGCTGAATTCAGGGTTCCTTCTATTCTATCCTTGTGGTAGTTCACCAGGTTAACTAGTTAGTAGCTTATCTGATAGCTCTTTGGTCCCTGCTGATACAAGTTCCCCAGGCTGTTTTGACCTCTAAAATTGCCAGCCTGTTTGCTGGTAATTTAGAAACTACCTCATACTTACTGACAGCCCTTTACTATTATCCTGATATGCTGGCATTTTATTTGGAGGTACTGTGTCAATAAAATGTGAAGATGAATTATACAATGGTGCTAATTCCTTGTCTGTTTTCACCATAATATGAAAATACATCAGAGGACTGAAGAAAGAACTGCAAAAGCTATATCCTCATCTGGACCCCAGTGTAGTTTTGCATATTTATGCAGTAGCATATATAATCAGCCAAAGATCGTTGACAGTACTGCCAACATAAATAAATAAATAAATAACTGCAGGTAACCAATCAAAAAATAGATTTAATTTATGTCACATTATTTGTTTTTAGTGTCTGTTAGACTGCATGCACTGCTATTCATGGTTTTTACCTCATGATCTGTGAATGTCACTTTTTCTCAAATATGCAAGGTTAGCTCTTTTTATTTGTAAACCAGTATTTCCTAACCATGTCAGCACAATTTCCATAGTATGAAAATAGTATATTTCTGTTCTGGTAAACATCAAAATGCTATCTAAGTAAACTGCAGTAATGTTAACATTAAAATATGCTTTCCATATTTTAACTATTTGCCTAGAAAGAGACATTTTTTAAGCATTGCATTTGTTTTAGAGAAGGAACTGATTTTGACCTGAAAAACCATGGGCATATACAATTACCTTTGCAACATTTCATTTTAATGTGCTCACCTCATATTTAAATGCTTTTTATGTTTTGCCAGTTGCCACTTAAAGTCAAACCTCTCAACCTGGAAACATCAAAAATCTGGACAAAGGCCCATGAAAAGTAAGTACAACTGGTCAAAAATCTGTACGCTGATTAACAAAATGTGCAAACATAATTATGTAGCCCCACTCCCTCCAATGGAATTGTGGGATACCAACATTTAAATGCAAATTGAAGAACAGACAAAATATTAAACCTTGTACTTGTGTGCATGTAGGTGTATGTATAAATATATATATATATATATATATATATATATATATATATATATATATATATATAGGGTTCCTATTAGCATTTCAAATGTTGAAAATGTCAAATTTAACTTCATCGAACTGAAATGTTCGAAATCTCAGAAGAGCGAACTGACAGAACATTGTAAGTGTTAAAGTATTTATTTATTTTTTTTTGCACGGAACACTGATTTCTTTCCCTGGGAAAGAAATTGATGTTCCGTCAGTTCACTCTTATGCGATTTTGAACATTTCAGTCCAATGAAATTGCATTCGGCATTTTCAGCAATCGATGTGCTGAAATAGACCCTATATATATATATATATATATATATATATATATATATATATATAGGGTCTATATTACAACGTCGGACTCACAGGAGTAGGAAAGTTGTAATATCGAACCCAAATCTCTGAAATACGAAAATAGCGAAGCCACGGCACACCGATTTTTTTCCCAGGGAAAAAAATCGGTGGGCCCTTTTTGGGGCTTTGTTATTTCTCCACTGTGGTGTGATCTCGGAGTTGGTATATTTAGGTAGGGGGTGTGGGGGGCACAGCCCCCACGTTGGGGGGTGTTGGGGGCACAGCCCCCACTTTAGTTTAAAAGTGTAAGTGTTTATTTTTTTTTGTAACTGAACAGCAATTTTTTTCCCTGTGTTTTCGTAATTATTGGGTTTCAAACTTTACGGTTCGATATTACAACGTTCGAACTCCTGTGATTTCGACATTGTAATCTAGACCCTAGACATAGAATATGTATGTATGTATATATATATATATATATATATATATATATATATATATATAGATATATATATAGATATATATATATATATATATATATGTATATATACACACACACTATCGATCACAAATTTACATAGACAGGGTCAGCTGTACACTAATACAGCACTAACACTGCACATACCGCATCATTAGAGCAAATCTACAGCATATTTAACAGTATTAGTCTATTAAAAGCAGTACAGTATTATATAGGAAGCAAGTTAGGTAAAGTGAAAAATAAGCAGGCAAACTAACTGCTGCAGCATATGGTAAAATAAACTGCAGATTAAATAACATGAATGTATCTTAAACAGACATGAACATAATATCTGTTTCTGACTGAAAGGATAAACCACACTACTAGCCAATTGGTCAGTGCTGTGTACTAGAAACCACTTTACATTAAGAACATAAGTAAATCTTAAAGTGACATAAGCAGAAAATCTGTTTCTGACTATAAAGATAAACATACTGCTAACTAGTCAGTTGGCAAACTGAAAACAACTTTAGATTAAGAAACAATAGTTGTAGAGGCTGGCTGGCACACTAGACATGACCAATTCCCTACTCAACAAGTAGCTGAAAAAAATGTCGGCACACTAGTAACAGCCATTCATTACCTAATAAGTTTCTGTGAGGCATTTCAGTCATTGCTTGATTTAAAGTTGTTTATACGTAAGTTGAATTTTTGTTAATTTTTGGTAACACTGTTTCAGACAAAAAAACTTTGAGAGTTCCAAGTACATTTAACCCCCCTATTCACCCTTTACTTTTTTTATTTGAACATTTGTGTGAAACCGAAATTAGAAACTTAGTCAACTGTTGTAGGACACTTCCGAACAAAAACTTGACTGATGACGAAGTTGACTTGTTGGACACTTTAAAAAGTTTACCTGTCAGGATTCTCAAACCTGACAAGGGGGGTGGTTTAGTACTAATGGACACTCATCATTATGAAAACTGTCTTACCCACATGTTATTGCAGGATGCTTATACACTGTCTAGCATTAACGAATTGAATGCAGCGTATAGGTGCATCCATGTTTTCTTGAATGATTTGTTTTTAGAAAATGTTATATAACAAGATGTGTTGAAATATTTGACTGTTTCGTTTCCTAAGATTCCAACAGTTTTTGGATTACCCAAGATCCATAAAGATGTGTACAACCCTCCCATGAGGCTATTGGTTAATGCTATGGGCTTAATCACTTACCCGATAGCCAAATACGTGGATAACATACTGAAAAAATACGTTGAAAAGGAAACACACATTTGTAAAAACTCTTGGGCTTTTTTAAAAGCCATGGGTGCTTTAGAATTCAAGATAGGTAATAGATTTTTGACAATAGACGTAAAAGACCTTTATACGTCTATCCCTCATGCTACAGGGATTGACTGGGTCACTGACTGTTTATTGCATCATAACGCTAGCAGTGTAGAAATCAGATTGGTGCAGGAATTGTTAGACGTCATCTTGAAGTACAACTTTGTAACATTTGGGGGAGAGATATATTTACAGAAGACTGGTGTAGCCATGGGCTCACCAGTAGGGGCCAGTTTTGCTAACATCGTAATGGCCGAATGGGAACACAGATATGTGTTTGGTAATCGCAACGGTCAGTTCAAAATCGATTTTTACACCAGATTTTTGGATGACATTTTTATATTGACAGAAGGTTCAATTAATGATGTGGGGACTTTCATGGATCATCTCAATTCCAGCACGTCTTTTTTGAATTTTACATTTGTAGAGTCTGATTCTAGAATTTCTTATTAGGATGTAGACTTATACAAAGATATCTCTGTTGGTAGCTTTAAGGCCAAAATATTTCGTAAGAGTTCCTATTCTAACACTATGTTACACTTTACTAGTGCCCACCCTGGGCACCAAAAAAGAGGGGTAGTCAAGGGGCAACTTGTGCGCGCTGCTCGAATGGTAACTGATGATGAACCCTTTTTAGAAGAATGTGATTTTATTAAGGGATTGTTTCTACACAGAGGTTACCCAGACAAGTTCTAACATGTTCCATGTGTACATTTTCAAAGCAGGCTTACTTTACTAAGTGCAAGTAAAACTAGTAAAATAAGCAGACCCGTGCCAGAAGAAACATCAGCTGTAATGCAAGTTACAAAACTGAGTAAGGGCTTTCACCCACTATTTGGCTTCATCAGAGTCAGTAAACAGTGCAACAATAATCACTTAAATACCAAATTGAAACAATGAATCACATGAGTACCTTAATACAATTAAAAATTAACCCACCAACATCCAAATTCATTCAGCTCAAACCTTCGTGTATATTTAAACAGCATGGATAAATACATGGATATACTTGTTGAATAAATAATGTCAAACTTATTAAAGAATGTAAAAGTGTTAGACATTAAAATTCTATAATAAAAATGGGTGATCATGAAGTGTATTATAAAAATATGGTGTGCATTATATAAACTGAGATTTGAGTTTTAATACACAGGCTGTGGAAATACTTTCATTAATGCCTGGTACATTAGATGCATCAAGGCGTAACTGCCACAGGCATTCCCTGACTTCAAGTAAGGTTTTGAAATCTCCCCCAAAATCCTTCTTAGGTAGCTTGTCAATAACAAAGAATAAACATTTTTTGAAGTTAGTACACACCTTACTATGATTAAATAGGGCATTGGTAGTTTTGTTATTCTTAATGTTCCTAATATGTTCCAATATACAAAGTCTTTGTTTTCTTGTAGTCATCCCCACGTAAAACGTGGTACATAATAGGCATGTAGCCACATAGACAACCATCTTTGTAGTACAGTTACAGTGTCCTGAACATCTTAGTGTTCTCTTGTAACTGCAAATCTGCACATATGGTCCATCATTAATGTATTTACACACACTACATGTACCGCATTTACTCATACGTGAGGGTCTATTATTGTAGCTCGTAGAATTTTTTTCAAACAATTCTTTTAAATTAGAACCTCTGCTATTAATGAACCTGGGAGCTGTACCTAATGTAGCTTTAATTTCTTGAGTGAAAACACTATCCCATACAGCATACATGATGTTCCTTACTTTTATCCCTGCTGGGTTAAACTCCATAACCATGCCAGAGGAATAATTTTGACTGGGGTTGTCCTTAACAGAAGTGTTGACATTATCTTGTTTTCTGTTGTTGTCCATAAGGATGGGCATAAAATCACACAATCTTCTCCTCCTCTCAATCTCTGTACTATATTTGTAATGTAATTCCATCGGGTATCCTCTATTCCTAAACATAGCCATAAAATGTGTCAATTCAACTTTGAAACAGGTTTCCTGACTTATCAATCTGGATATCTGTATCATTTGCCCCTTTACCACATTTTTCTTTTGGTGGTCGGGGTGGCAACTATCATAGTGCAAAAAAGAATTGCTGTATGTTTTATTATGGAAAATTTTAGAGTGTATTCGATCATCTTCTATATATAACTGAATGTCCCAGGTTTATTAATAGCAGAGGTTCTAATTTAAAAGAATTGTTTGAGAAAAATTCTATGAGCTACAATAATAGACCCTCACGTATAAGTAAATGTGTTTAACATGTTATGACTGCACTTCAAATGCTATTTAGAAAAAAACACCACATGATACGCTTCCAACTTTTGGCACTGCCTTTCAAAAGCAACACTAAGCACCATCAGGGTAGCAAGCAGCTGCTAGCCTGCTGCTGAAATTACATTCTTCATCAGTAGCACTTCTCACACTGTTTGGAGCATCCTCATGGTTAAGTTTATATTTCAATGTTTCATAGGTTCATAGGTAGGTACTAGGCTATTCGCCCTGAGGCCTATATAAGCCTAGCCAAAAAGGTTCCCTGGCTTTCGCCACCCAAGAAAATTATTTTCCTGTGCCCCTGTCAAGCAGTGCTGCAGAAGTGATCCCAGGGGTGACTTTTCTATTTCCCATCCAGTCGTCAAGGTTTTTCTTAAAGAGGGCCAATGAGGAGTTTTGCTTGACATGAATAGGTAGTTTGTTCCTGAGTATGGAATGTCTCTGGGACAGGAATCTATCCCTCCAGCATGTTCTGTTTACTGTGGTGACAAGGCTTAGGTCCCTGGAGCATGTGGTTCAGAGAGACTGGGATTTCTTTAAGTGTAGCATGTCCAGCAGCTCTGGGTTTCACATAGCTTTGTATGTTAGGCAGAGATCACCTCTGAGTAGGCGATATGCAACGGAGTAGAGCTGCAGTTTTTTTGAGATGGTCTGCGTATGGCATCTGTTTGAGGCCAGTAATCCTCTTAGTGAGGTATTTCTGTGGCCTTTCCAATTGTTGTAGGTGTCTTTTGAGATACATTCCAAATGGGGCATTGTATTCTATAACTGGGTGTGATGAGGGATGAATAGAGAGGAACAATGACCTCCTTTTTTCTAGAGAAGAACCCTTTTGTGATGTAGTGTGCTACGTAGAAGGATTTTCTGACTACTGTGATGGTGTGGTTATCAAAGGAGAGACTACTGTCCACCTGTGTCCCGATATCTGTTATGACACTTTCAGTGTTTAGTATGCTACCGCCTATGTGGTAGTTCATGGATACCAAGTTTTTCTCAAAGGGGATGACAATGCACTTCTTGGCATTGAGCTTGAGGCCATGACTTTGACACTAAGCATCTGTCGCTGTGAGGCCTTTTTGTTGAATATCTACATCATTAGGTGATTCTATTATGGCTCCCAGTTTACAGTCATCTGCAAACTTTGTTAGCCAAAGTCCTTCTGTGTTGGTCTGCACTTCAGAGAAGTAGATGCCAAACAGGAGAGGACCCAGGACCGAACCCTGTGGTACTCCACTCGTCATTGGTCTGAAGTCAGACTTGGAGTCGGCTACTTTTACTGTGTGGTTTTTGTCAGTGAGTCAGTTGGCCACCCATCTTGTGACATAGGTATTTATGCCCAGGTTAGTGAGTTTATCTATAATTCCAGAGTGGGGGATGGTATCAAAAGCCTTGGCGAGGTCAAGATAGGCTGTGTGCACTACCTTGCTCTCGTCTATGGCTCTAGTGACTGCTTCAGAAAAGTCAATTAGGTTTAGTAGACATGATCTACCTTTTACAAACCCAAACTGAGTGGGGTCCAGGGTTTTGAGGTTACCTATGTCTTTGTTTATAAGCTCCAAGATGTTACGTTCCATGGCCTTGCAGACCAGGCTCATCAGGCTAATGCTTCCGGGGTCTGTGGTGGCACCCCCTTTGTGGAGTGGGATAACTGTCTCTGTGTGCCATTCAGTAGGTGCATAGCCTGAGGTGAGGCAATGATTGAAAATGGTACTTAGGTGGGGTGCCAGTTCATTCTGTAGTTCATGCAGTACACAGCCTGGAATGGTGTTTGATCCCGTGGATGCTGTGTTCTTGGCTTTGGAGAGTGCGATCTTTACTTGTTCATCCAAGATTACAGGGGCTTTGCATTCTTCTGTTATTAAGATGGGCCCTTTGGAGGGTAAGGGGGGGTAAAGTTAGCACTGGACCTATCTGCCAGGATGTTGGCAATATCGGTTGGTTCTTTATATTTAGTGCCATTGTGCTGTAGCTCAGAAAAGATTTGAGTGTTGCCATTGAGATTTTTGACATAGCTGGAGTATGCTTTGTGGTTGTGTTTAGAATCAGTGGCAAGTTTATTTTCATAACTGGCTTTGGAGGATTTTATGAGGGATCTCAGCTTCTTGCTGAGGCTGACCAGGAAGTTCCTCCAATCTTGGGATTTTCTCTTTTTTTTACAACAGCTTCTTCCTTCTGTTGTAGAGTTTGTTTATGGCAGGGGACTACCAGATTGGCTTCCTTTTTTTTTGGTTCTGTTGGAGATGGCACAATCCATGCACTCGTGTATGTGCTTATACACTGCATTTGTGTAAGTTTCAATGCTATTCAAACAGTTTATTATATTATTTGACACTCTGTGTATGATCTACTTTAGACTGAAGAAACATGCTTCAATTTAAAGTTAGGAAGCAAATACAGGAATCTGTATCTTCTCCAAATAGTGCAGCTTAATCTTTCTATATTAACGCATACATTATGGAATACATTAAAATGCATCAGCCATTGTTTTCATGTTATGCAAAGCATGAAGTTATGAAACTGGTCTCTCTTTCTCTCTCTCTGCCTCCTTTTCAGGCCAATGCATGTGGCATTTGGCAAGTCATATAGCCCAGGTCTGTTTATTGCCAGCTGTTTTACTTTAGCTTTTGAACTTTTTTTTTAAACAGTGCATGGTTTTGAAATATGGGGCAGTCTGATGACTTATTCATAACACCTCTTTGTTCACATCTTCAGATTCCTGGGTTTTTCCATGTTGTCTCTGAAAACATGGGTTTTCTCCAAGTGGTCCAGTTTCCTTAAATCTTTCCAAACATGCCGAATGAGTGACTTGTGGACTGAGTCGTGACTGTGAAGGTAGCTGTCTTATCTAGTTAACAAATAAAATAAATAAATAAAATACGCTTGCTTCTTTCTGCTTTTTGAAGAAATGTTTTGCTTTCTTTGGTCTTTTTCAGTGTTGTCACACAAAAATTCTCATTTTTTTCTTTAGTTTGCAGCTATGTTGATTTATGTGTAAATTAAACACTGCTATATTAAATATCTACATCTCTGCTTTTGTCTAGGATAGTCCTGTTATATGTACCTGCAAATCAAACATATTTCTGTTATATGCATATAGTGCTTTTTATTTCTAAAAATACTATCAATATTTGCTCCACAGTTCAATATTTCTCATAATACTTCTTTCAAATTGACACTAAAATGACAGCTATGAGGCAACTTCATCATCTCAGTGGTATACACAATAAGGTATTAATTATCTTTCCTATCAGAATAATGGAACTTGAAGCGTTGCACTTTATATATATGACTCAAAATTAAATTTATATCAAGAGGCTACCAACTTATTAGTTTCATTGCTTGTTTTCTTCTGGACTAAGGAGATTTTTTCATTAAATGTAACACTGTAGTTATTTTCAAATTTACATTTTCAGACATTTTTCTTACAGTAGTATATTGTTTCCTTACAATGCATCCTGACCATCAGACTCTCATCTCCTGTCACACTCGTCCAATCGCCAGTTACAGCGATGAGAGTTTAAAACATGGAGGTGAAGCTGTCACAGAAGCCTCCATAGGGAATTTTCTCCCCATTACAGCCAAAACCTTCCCCAGTGCCTGACATTTGCACTCATTAATGTAAAGGCTCTAGGAGCATTTCTTTCTTGTACACATGCTCTTCCACATATGTGTGCAGTTTGGAGGATACCCCACAGATAGGATCTTGCAGAAGGCACACCAGTAGATCCAATTTACAGAGCTGCATGCATTTCAAAGTCAAAGTAAACTTTATTGTCATTCAGATCAACAAATGCAATCTATCACTGGATGAAATTTCGTTGCTTCAGGCTTGTGTGCACTGAAAAACAGTTTTCTCAAAGGGGTGAAGGAAGCATATAATGGAAGAAATTCTAGACAGTAGATATAAATGTGCACATAGATAACTTAGCCACCATCACTTTTAAGACAGGATTGCAGCATAGCATAATTCACAATTCCTATATTTGTGCAAGTAATCATTTAGTTCAGGTTGCATAACTTAGATAAATAGAATAATTTAATACTACAACAGTAAAGACAGTCATATTGCACTTATGATGTTCTCATGAACTGAGGGAGTGTTGACATTCTTAAAGTTAGTTATTCAATAGTCTGATCGCTTGTGGAAAGAAACTCTTCTTGGATCTTGATGCTTCTGTATCATTTCCGTGAAGACAGGAGGTGGCACAGTCCATGTGCAGGATGGCACTTGTCCCTTATCAGTTCTACTACCCTGCCATAGCATCTGCAAGAGTAAAGGTCCTCTAAGGACTGGGGGTTTGATCCTGTGAATGTGTGGCCTGCTTTACAACCTTCTCCAATGCCTTTCAATCTGCATATGAGCAGTTTCTATACCAGACTGTGATGTTGTTAGGCAGCATGCTTTCAATCTTGGCCCTGCAGAAGTGTAGAAGGTCAAGAAGATGTGGGCAGGAAGGTTTGCTCTGAACAAAACCTCTCAAATACTTGGTCTGCTTATGGAAATTATTTTATTTGTTTTATCCATGGAATAAATTGGTTGTGAATTATTGGCTTCTCTTCATTTGTGACTGGCGTACAACAGGTTATTGGTTTGAGAATTAGTATGCAACCTTGTGAGACCCTTGTATTCAAGGTGATGCATTGTGAGTGGTTCTTGCTAATTTGAATGGTTTGGGGCCTGTCAGTCAGAAAGCCTAAGATCCAGTTGCAGAGTGTGTTTTCTATGCCTAGTTCACTTACTTTAGGCAACAGCTACTGCAGTATTACAGTGCTAAAGGCTGAGCTGAAGTCTATGAATAGCATACGTAGGTAGCAATTTTTGTCTTCAAGATGGTTCACAGTGTGATGTAGTGGCAGGGATATAGCATCTGCAGTGGAGCGATTTGGTCTGTAAGCAAATTGCTTACAATTTATTGCTTAATTCCTTTCCAGTAGGCATCAGCAGTGCAGAGGACTGAGTTACTTTCTTTGTCACAAGGACATGTAAACTAGTGCTAGCTTCTCACTCCTAACCCCAACACCAGATCTTCAAGTGCCAGGGTTGTTAGATAAGCCCAGGATGCTATGGATGATGGGAATTTATACCAGCACCCCATGGATTGTATGTGGTTTCTTCTACTACTTTGAATCCTTATTATCAAGTTCAAGACATCTATTTATAGTAGTTCCAAAGGGAAGAGGAAATACCAGAACAGAATGAATAAACGTTAAAATTTTATTCAAAAGCAGCATATAGACAGTTCTGCTTGAACTCAGAACAGCAGCTCATTTTATAGCAGCATGCAAGCCAGTATGGGTAGCTTAGAGGGGATAAACCCCTGACTGACACCCAGCTGAACTGAGTTCAATGAGCAGTTTAGGTGTTTGAAAATGCTGCCAGGTGAGAATGCCTAACCGAGGGAAGGGTGGGAGGGGCAGATTAGTGACACAGACTTCCATTGTCCAAGAACCAAAAAGATATCCAAAAACCAATGGACCAAAATACAAGGGAACACAAGAACACTGGTCCAGGTTAGCATCACAGAGTTTAATCAACAAGCCAAGGACTTTCATTCCATAATGTGAGGAACTTCTTCAGAAATGAACTCCAAAATCACATGGAGGTTGCAGAAATGCAAAGAAAGTCCTGTGGTAGACTTTTGACTCCCTATGCCACTGCTTGGTAGTTGTTCTCTATAGGATGCAAATGAGATTGTGCACTTGCTATAGTGGATAATAACAATTACATGAGTAGCTCTTCTTCACAGCGAGTGGGGTTAGGAGTCTAGAAAAATACCTTCAGTTGCCAAAACACAAGTGAGATCACAATGAACCTTCATGGCTGCCAGTATGATGTCTCCCCTAGATAGCTGTCACCCTATGATGTGCCTAGTTATACTGTCTCATATGGAGAAATGAATGGACTGAGTCTGATTAGGGATTGTTTGATGGTCACCAGGGATGGACAGGAATGACCTAATGAAAAAATTGAAAATGTCACAGCAGAATGCAAATGGAAAATCAGACCACCTAATACTGGTTCTTGATATACACAGTAGAATTCCAATAAACTGTGCATAACAGGGCCAAGTCTAGCACTGGTAAGTGAAATGTGCAGATTTAACTGTATTATATAGCAATATGTCATCATTTGTGATAGGCTGCTCGTGAATTTCAGCTTAACATAATTATTTACATTTGTGCATCAGGATGTAGGTGAAATGCTGCTATGATCTGCTGTTCCTAATGCTAGTGCTTCAGTCAACTACTTATTCATTTATTTTTTATTGCTATTTGTCCTTTGGTAATCGGGAAAATTTGACTGTAATAGCCCATTTTTCAGCAGAAAACTGGGGAGAAAAGCTCCGCAATAGATTCAAAAACATTTAAACAGTAGTCGGTTGTATACAAGGGGAGAAAAGCCCTGCGACACATATTTTACAATGAGCTGGGGAGAAAGGCTCCACAAAACACATATAAATACATTTTACAATAGATGATAAGTAAATTATGTACAAGGGGAGAAAATGCCCACAACAGATGAAACACAAACAGATTGAGATACATTTACAGAATATTACTAGGATAAACTGTGATCAAGAATAGAATATGAACTGCAACTAGCAAGACACTTTGTGGAATTGGATAGCCTATCTCAAGTAAATTAATACATACTTTTTTTCAAAATATTGGCCATATTTCTAACAATATATGGAGATAAGATATAACGGAGCATCCTGCTGCCAAAATAGGTGGAGTAATAGAATAAGATGAGGAGTAATAAGCAGGAGGGAAAGTTAAAGACATGCAGAGGGTTTGTTATTAGTGAGATGAGAATGTTACAGAAGGACATTAGCGGGGAAAATTAATAGTACTAAGTATTGTCTGAAAAGATGGAAGGCAATACGTTAGTGGCATAGTATCATTAAAGTGAGAGCATCTTTTGATGCTAGGCCATTAAATATGGAGGTGTTAGTAAATTAAGGGTGAGAAAGACATGGTTATAGTGAGTTGGTGGTCATGAACTTGTTCTGAGAGTTGTGCGGGTACAGGTTCAGGTGTCAGATTTTTTTTTTAGATAGGCCTTGAAATTTGAAAGGTTGCTAGCATATTTAAGGGATGAGGGGATACAGCTCCAGGAGTAGGCTACATATCTGAAATAGAGAGTGTTTCCTGCTGACAGGTATGGTTTGTAGGTAGTGAAGAGTATTTTGTTTTCAGATCAAAGTGGCCTAGTGAGGATCTGTGTATGTAATAAGTCTAGTAGGGCTTTGATTTGTTGGCTCAGTAGGGGTGTACATATGTAATAAGTCTAGTAGGGCTTTGATTTGTTGGCCCAGTAATAATAAGTCTAGTAGGGCTTTGATTTGTTGGGCTAGTATGGGTGTACATATATAATAAGTCTAGTAGGGCTTTGATTTGTTGGCCCAGTAGGGGTGTACATATGTAATAAGTCTAGTAGGGCTTTGATTTGTTGGCCCAGTAGGAGCATACATATATAATAAGTCTAGTAAGGCTTTGATTTGTTGGCCCAGTAGGGGTGTACATATATAATAAGTCTAGTAGGGCTTTGATTTGTTGGGCTAGTATGGGTGTACATATGTAATAAATCTAGTAGGGCTTTGATTTGTTGGCCCAGTAGGGGTGTACATATGTAATAAGTCTAGTAGGGCTTTGATTTGTTGGGCTAGTATGGGTGTACATATGTAATAAGTCTAGTAGGACTTTGATTTGTTGTGGTTTGTATATTAATTTGTGGATCAGGAGTAACTGGGCATAAGTTAGTTTCTTGGGTAATTCAAGCTGATTTAAGGATAAGCAGTGACTGGTTCTGTTTGATGAGACAGTGGCAAATTTTGCTGTGTTGTTGTAGCACTAGTTTAGTTTATTTTGAATGGAAGTTTGAAAGTTTAGCAGTAATAGGGAGCCAAATAGTAAACTGGAGAGTAGGAGTATAGAGGCCAGGAGTTTCCTGGATTAGTCAGTTAAGCAGTGTTTTTGTTCTATAGAGTTTCACTAATTTTTGGTGAGTTTTCTTTTAATAACCTAGTAAAATTTCAGGTTATTATCAATTGTCATGCCTAGTAGCTTTGCAGGTTATTATCAATTGTCATGCCTAGTAGCTTTGTATGGGGGATGACTTCCATAGGGGTGTAATCAGAGGCTGCAATTGGGAAATTTTGTTTTGGGTTGTGTAAGGGCTGTTGGGAGGAATAATAGAAGCTTTGTGTTTTTGGACTGATTAGAAGTTGGGAGTTGTTGAGGCAGCTTTTAACTGATGAAACTGACTCTTGGGTGATGTGTTGTAGAGTAACTGGGTTACTGGCAGAACAAATTAATGTGGAGTCATCAGCATATTGTATGAGTGATGCTTGACATTTGGTGGAATATAGGCTGCGGGTAAATATGTTGAAAAGAAGTGACCCCAGTATGGAACTTTGGGGAACACTTGTTTTGGTGGGTAGAAAGGCTAGGTAAGAATTACTCCATTTAACAGACTAGAATCTATTGGAAAGGTAGCTAGAGAACCAGTTGGTAGAAGTGCTTCAGAGACCAAGTGAAAAGAGTTGTTTTAGGAAGTAAGCTATGGGAAACAGTATCAAAAACTTTGGATAGATCCAAAAACATGGTAGAAACCAGACGATCTTTGTCTCTGGATAGGTTAATACCTTTGGTGAAGTTTAGGAGAGCTGTGATGTTATGCCCTGGTCTAAAACCATGTTGGGTGAGGGTAAGGAGGCTGTTCATTTGCAAATGAGTCATTAATTAATTATGAATGCATTTTTCAAGGATGTTAAAAAGTGGAGAGACAATGGCAATAGATCTAAAGTTGCATATATCATTGGAGTTACCCTACCTGAGAAGAGGGATGTTGTGACATTTTTTCCATAAGGCTGGGGCATGTGATTCCTTAATTGACCAATTGATGAGAATGGAAACTGGAAAGGAAATTGATCTGGCTGCTATCTTTAGGACATCACCAGGAATTACATCTGGAGGTGGTGTATTTGGGTCAATTTGTTTGGAGTATTTCTTGATTGTTGTGATGGATACTGGTTAAAAGGAAAAAGACTGAGTATTAGTGGGCTTGGGAAGTGAGACAAAGTGGGATGTGGTTTGGTTATTATAGGAGGTTAAGTTGTTATGCATTTGGTTGTGAAGCAGTTTTGTGATGCCAGAGATAAAAGTAATCATTGAAGTGCTGGATGTTTTTCCGGTGTGCAGCGGGGATTGTGGTTTAGTTGTACATTTGACCCAGGGTGTAGTATTTTAGAGTGGCCCAGAACTTTCTAGAATTTTTGTAGGATCTATTCTGCAAATTGTAGTAATAGCATTTTTTGCTAAGTTTGATCTTTTATTTGGCTTTATTTCATATGTATTTATATTGTTGATTGTTTTCTGTTTTATTGTTGAGCCATGGCTTCCAGGCTTTACCTTACCTCTATTCCTCATTAATTTCATGGTGGTAGGACTGAGACAAGTAGCATGGTTGTTTTGCATTTTTTAATCCTAAGGGGGCCATGATGTTTAGTAGTTCCATAAATGTATTATTAAGATAGACGACAGCATCATCCAGTGGAAAGAATTTCAGGATGTTCCATTTCTGAGATTGTAGTGAGATACTTACTGAAGGGAAGATCTACAAGAGGGTATTGAGACCAGCTATGTTATATTGGTTGGAGACAGTGGCATTGACGAAAAGGCAGGAGTCAGAGCTAGATGGGGCAGGGTTAAAGATGTTAAAAATTGCACTGGGTGTGACAAGGGTGGACAGGATTAGGAATAAGTATATTAGAGGGTCAGCCCAGGTTGGACAGTTTGGAGACAAAGCCAGAGAGATGAGATTACATTGGTTAAAGGATGCTAAGAATGAAGTTGCCAGGTAAGAGGAAAAGAGGAAGACCTAAGATAAGGTTTATGGATGTGGTGAGAGAAGACATGCAAGTGACTTGTGTGACAGAGAAAGATGCAGAGGACAGGAAGAAATGGAAACAGATGATCCCCTGTGGCGACCCCTAATGGGAATAGCCGAAAGAAGAAGAAGAAGTGAGATACTTACTGAAGGATATAAAAGAACTATTACTCATTCATTTAGCTTCTTTGTGTGCTGTTTTTGACACCATGTTTAACAGAGTTAGTGTTATGACCTGTAGTGATCTGTTACTATTAATGTTACTGTTGTACTACTAAGTACACAATAAAGTGCTGACATTAAAAAAGGTGTTATCTTCTTTTTTTCTGTGTCTTTTTCTTTTTGGAGCAAATTTTGCAGAGCTAAGTGAATTAAATCAGATTAACATAAAGCAGCTCAACAATTAAAGTAGTTGTTAACAGAGCACAATTCAACATTACAGTATGTACGTAAGTATCATACTTCACTGCTGCGGTAGTGTTGTCGCCTCGCAGTAAGATGCTGTCCAGTTCGACTCTCAGCTAGAGCGTCTTCTGTGTAGAGACATGCGTGAATGGGCGTACCTTCATTGAAGATTGTGCGTCAGGGCTGGCAGCTCAGCACGTAAAAATCAACTGCCAGTCATTAGCGGACCGGAGTTCCGCTGTGGCGACCCCAAGCGGGAAAAGCCGAAAGACCCAACAACAACTTCACTAAAATCTTCACATTGGATGAAACAAGTCTGCCCTTTTTTCTGCTGATTGCCTGAATCTTACCAACAATAAATGCATAACTGTTTTTCTTTTCTTTCATTTGCAAGCCTATCTAGCTGCTCTGCATGGGTGCCCACTTAATAGAATCAGCTTGTCTGGAGAAGTGAGTGTGAAATGCATGAATTACTGACTTAATTATTCTGGTGAATTATACTATCAACTGTCCATAGCAGCTAGGAATATAAGATAGTTTACCTGTGATAACAGTTACAATAAATGCTTATCTAAGCTTTGCTGTAACCTGCTAAATCTGTACAAAAAAGTAATGCTTTGTCAGTGGGTCCAGTGGATTATTTTACCACTTTTTTATTACAACACAGATTAACAGGGCTGTGTTATACATATCTGTAAACCAGATAACCCATTGAAATGAAGGAAAATTGCTGTAAAGAAGCCACTCTTTCTAATTAGTTAAAACATTATTATATTTATTGCTGATATTTGAAGAAAGGAATAGGCTAACTGGAGCAAAAATATTAACATGAATGAGTGATACCTATATTTAAATATAAAACATGTTGTTTAGTGTAAAAACAACATAACATTTCTACAGTATGCTATTTCGTTGCAGGAAAAATATCAAACGAGAACAGTACAATCAGCCTTCTTGGTGGAAGTACATTCTGCAACTCTGTGGCTCAGATGGGTAAGCACATTCAGCCTACTCTGTGGTACAGATGGGTAAGTACATTCAGCCTACTCTGTGGTACAGATGGGTAAGTACATTCAGCCTTCTCAGTGGAAGTACATTCAGCCTTCTCTGTGGTACATATGAGTAAGTACATTCAGCCTTCTCACCAGAATTACATTCAGCCTTCTCTGCGGCACAGATTGGTAAGTACATTCAGCCTTTTTGTGGCACAGATTGTTAAGTACATTTAGTCTCCTCTGAGGCACAGATTGGTAAGTACATTCAGCCTTTTCTGTGGCACAGATTGGTAAATACATTCAGCCTTCTCTATGGCACAGATTGTTGTTTTATTTATTTATTTTTTATTTATTTACAGAGAAAGTCTGACATGGAACAAAGCCAAATTTCAGCGGAGGCCCAGGGAGAAATGCTCCAGATGCATGTCATTGTAACTTGGGAGGAAACCAGAGCACCCAGAGGAAACACACACAAACGCAGGGAGGACATGCAGACTCCACAGTGAAGGCACCCCAGCCAAGAATCAAACCGGAGAACCTCTTGCTGTGAGGCGACAATGCTACTGCTGCACCATCCATAAGTACATTCAGCCTTCTCTGTGGCACAGATGGGTAATACATTCAGCCTTCTCTGTGGCACAAATGAGGAAGGACATTCAGCCCTCTCTGTGACACAGACTGGCAAGTACATTTAGCTTTCTCTTTGGCTGAGATTGGTAAGTACTTTCAGCCTTCTCTGTGGCCCAGATTGGTAAATACATTTATTCTTCTCTTTGGCTCAGATGAGTAAGTACATTCAACCTTCTCTGTGGCACAGATGGATAAGTACATTCAGCCTTCTCTGTGACACAAACTGTTAAGTACATTTAGCCTTCTCTTTGGCTGAGGTGGGTAAGTACTTTCAGGCTTCTCTGTGGCACAAAAAGGTAAAGTCCAGACTGCTCCTCACATGACACAAGTTGTAACAGTGGGTCAGGAACTGAAAGACAGGTCAGAAGAGGACAAAAAATGAGTGGCTGTGGCTTATCTAACCAGAGGCAAGGTACTGCGGTTCCCAGCTAACTCTCTACATTTGCTGACTTATGAAAGAATGCTTAAAAACAGAACACATTTTATCAGTTCCAGGAAAGGCATATGCTGTAGCTACTCAACCTAGTGACAGTAGTTCTTATCCATGCATGTGAAGGAGAACACGTGTGTTGGACAAATGGGCTTTTATAGGGCCTGCAGTTATGCAGGTCCATATGTCACCCCCAGATGAGGGATTATGGACAGCAGCAATAATCCCCTCATTACTGCCCAGTTATCAGACGTGCCACAGATGACTCTCACCTGACTGGAGAATGAAAGGGCTCCAGTGATTCTTTTCTGCAGGGAGAAGGGGGGGACAGGAAAGGCATCAGATTGTCACCTCAGATGAGAATGAATGGGTGGCAGTGACAGCAGCTTGATGTTCAGCAGGCACAAAGGCAGAAAAACACAGATAAAGGAGAAAAGTGCTTTGTACTGAAAAGAAATGGAAATTAGACATGTGTGGGTACCTAGAAAATGGAAAATCCTAATATTTGTTATTTGAGTGGTTTGGTGTGTGCAGTATTGAAGACTGTTTCTGTGAACTACAACACTTCCATTGGCATAAGCAGACTGCAAGATGTCAGAATACTGAGATGAATGTTTTAATAAAACATCTTTATATGTCCTTACCCATAATCTTTAGCATCTAACAAAATCAGATACCTATGTCCTCCTTTTAAAATATATCATCTGATGCAGAGCATGTCAGAACATTTGCCAGACTAGCTCAACCCTCACTCCACCCCATGCTACTGTGAGGGATTAGTAACATGATATGAGCTGAAGTCTGTAATGTAATGTGATGCGATGTGATGCAATGTAATGTGATATGAAATCATGTGGGAGAGAGATCTCAGCATTCTCATTCTCCGGCTCAAAAGGCAAGTGAATGTTCTACATTCACTGACAATGACTTCCTATATGTCCATCTGTTCCAGGTGTTCCTGTCCTCTAATTGTTCTGTTTTCATTCCCTTCATTCTGGTATGACAAGCAGACTAGTTGATTTCTGTTTCATGGTACAGTTTCTGTTAATAAAGGTGGAAGGCACTGTGACAGCATGGATATCAATATGACACACCAGTTCATTACAATTCTCAGTATATCTAGAGAAGTCATCATGTCTCCCATTGATTAAATTATTCTACACAAAAGGAAGGGAAAACTTGAAAGGTTCATAGGTTCATAGGTTCATAGGTTTATACTAGGCTATCTGCCCTAAGGCATTTATAAGCCTAGCCCAAAGTTTTCTTATGTTAAAAAATATTGTGCCCATTAGTTTGTTGTGCCTCTGTCCAGCAGTGACACAGAGATGATTCCCGGGGTAAACCTATGATCTCCCATCCACCGGTCAAGATTTCTCTTGAACAGAGCCAGCGAGGTGCTCTGCCTCACATGGACCGGGATTTTATTCCACAGCATAGGGAGTCTCTGAGTGACAAATCTATCCCTCCAGCATGTCTTATTTATATCCGTGCTAAGGTTTAAGTCGCTTGCTCTAGTGGATCTGGTAGATTTGGATTTTTGAGGTGGAGCATGTCCATTAATTCGGATTGGACAAGGCCTTGTATGTCAGGCACAGGTCACCTCTGAGCAGACGGTATGCGACTGAATAGAGCTGGAGTTTCTTCAGTCTGGCAGCATATGACAGATTTTGGAATCCCTTTATCCTTTTGGTGAGGAACTGGGGTCTCTCCAATTGCTGCAGGTGTTGGGTGAGATACATCCCCATTGTAATCATTGGTCTGATAAGTGAAGAGTACAGGGAACAATGACCTCACTTGATCTGGATGTGAATCCTTCATGATCAGGTGGGCAATGTAGAAGGTCTTTCTAACCACTTTAGCAATGTGAGTGTCAAAAGAAAGGCCACTGTCAACCTGGGTCCCCAGGTCCCTGATAACCTCTTCTGTGCTTAGTGGATTGCCACCTATATGGTAGCTTGGGGTTACCTTGTTTTTCCCGAAGGGTATGACTATACATTTTTTGGCATTTAACTTCAGGCCATGGCTCTGGCACCAGCTATCAGTTTCCGTGAGACCCTTCTGAAGGATATCTGTGTCCGATGTACTTTCCACTATGGCGCCCAGTTTGCAGTCATCTGCAAACTTTGTCAGGGATGCAGTCATCCATTGTACAGAGCAGAAAGAACAGTGTGGTATGTATCTTGCATCTTTTTTTATTTCCATGGGTGGGAAGATTAATTTTTATTTGAAGTCATTAAGCAAGTTGTTTGTGCCTAATGGATTCATAATTCAGACAGTTCAAATTCTCAACAAGTTGGAACCATCAAGATGAGAATGGATATAAAGTGACAGAAGGGGTTCCAAGCACTTGTTTTAAATTATATTAGTTAGAAGCGGAGTTTGCGAGTCTTATCTGACTAAAATCTGTTTAATTTAATTGGACAAAAGTTGGATTGCAGAAATATCCACTGTTTGAAGGTAATTTACGATACAGTTACAATCTTGGTTTGGTTAGCATTTGTGTTTTTCTTTTCATTAGTTTTATAGTTAGGGTTAATATGCTTTAAGTTAGGTTTGTGATTGCTATGTTTCTAAATGTATGCTTTTTGTCAAACTGTTGGGTTTTTCTCCATTTGGATTCAAGCATGCATCTAATGAAATTCTGAAATTTACATTTGTATCAAGACACTGGGCAAGATGGATGACAACTGAGCTTCAACTGCCATCTAAACTGAAAAATGTGTTGGGTTAACTGGAAAAGTGTAGTGATGTTATTGCCTAACTAAAATATGTACAGTTTAGAAAATGTGACAAGGTAGCTTTTGGAGAGGGAGGGCATATTTGTTTTTTTTGGGGAGGCAAGGGGACATAAAGCAGTATACAAGATTATCCATGCAGTATCTATAAAAACAGCAGCAGTATAGCTTTTGAAGATCACCCAATAGTAGCTACACATTCTTGCTATATGAGCATTATTACTGAGTTTGTTATTGTTCAAAAATTTAGGATTTAATTTTCTCATGCACAATTATTACAACCCAACACTTTAGAAAATCCAGATGATTAAAATCAACTGAAAATTTGATATGCATTTATTTTCATTAATATGAATTTTAGCATGTGTTTTAATGTCACTGTTGTATGGAAATTTTCCCCAGTTGTTTTATCAATGGCAAAGGGCTATGCTCACTTCAACTTTTCCCCATAAACAAACAAGCAAGCAAATAAAATATATCCAAAAGCTGGAACCTCAATGGACTATTTCATTTCATCCTACAGTTATAAGATCAGAAACAGCCTATTTATACTTCCTAGTGAACTGTCAATACATGACTACCCAGACAGCAATGATCTTTTCATCACAAACAACACAAATAACTAAATAATAAATGGCAGGCTCATATCAGTTAAGCAACTTCATTAAAACATTGTTAACCCTTTGGTAAAAACCTTTTAAGGAGCAGAAAAGCAGAAATGAGAAAGACACAAATTAATACACAGCTTACAAAGCAGTCAATGAAATTATACAATAAATACATTTAAAACAGTTGAAAAACAATGCTTGGAGAAGAAGAAGCAATGATTATTGAAGAAATTCCATCAGATTCATTTTATTATTTAACCCTTGTGTGAATAGGTTGCATTAATTATATAGCAATACACCTTTAATACCCTTGTCTAATCCGGGCATATCTGTCATCTGTCCAGAATTTCACATAATGCCTGGATTTCTGCTTTGCATTTTTATTTTTTTCTCTCATAAAATGTGTGGTTTTCTAGAAAATCATTGAAGATTGAAGTAATTAAATAAATAGAGGCATTTCAGTTTCAGACTTTATATCCTTCAGAAAATATATGTTAACCCAAAGCCTATTATTATTATAGCAATTCTCTAAGTTTATAAGAGCAATATTTAAAATTAGCCCTGGATTTTGGGCAGATGTCTTCTTATTACTTTTAGCATTGTCCAGAATTCTTGCATTAAAACTTTGAGAAGTATGCCTTTAATGAAACAGTTATCCTTATCTTTAGGGAAATGACCATGCTTGTCTTTAAAATGCATGGCAGTGACACTCCCAGAGTGTTTATTTTTTATATCTACAAAAAAAAAACAGAAAGACCCCAGATAAACCAGAGCCTTTACTGTGTAATACCTTAAGCCTCCTTTGAAGGAGGCACATGGGGTATATGCAAATGAAATGGGCAAAACTTGTTATGTCTACAGTTAATGCATCCTGGCTTTAAAGCCATGAATGTATCATTAAATATGTTAAAAAAATAAAACATCAGTGGGCATTCAGAAGCCTTATAGATGGTGTACTTGAATGTCCTTAAGGGATCATTTGCATATATCACATGAGCCTTCTTCAAATGGACTCTGGCTTATTTGGGGTCTTTCTGTTTGCTATTGGCTTTTTGGCTTTTTATGTGACCTCTTTAATCTTTGTCTTGATACTTTTTTGCATCCCAGATATGTGACTCTGTTCTCACACCAGTTTTCCTTTTTGTCTTCACATTCAACATTATTTAAATGCCTGCATCTAAGCACCATACACGTAAAATTGTAACACAAAACTATGATAACAAGAGGATAGTAAATTAGACATACAGCAAATAAAATAAAGATAAAATTTGAAAGTGAGTGACTTAAAATTTAAAATGTATATGAGCTATGCAGTTAAATATGAACTAAACCACTAGCAGACAGAGCAGCAGGCCAGCTCAAAAAATGACATTTTTTATGAACAAAATGGGACCCAAAAGCAAAAATATGTGGCTCTGACTGTAGGCCAACTAAAAAAAAAAATGTATGTTTGCTGAGCACAGCCAAGTAGCACATTCCACAAAAATATGACCTTAATACCTAAGGACTCCAGACAAAACAGAAGAACTGTCAGAAGCCTCAGTGAGTTGACCACAGAGAACAACCAGGATTATACTACATTAAGAGCTCTGATAGATCAGGGAACCCAAGCCATGCAGGGGAAGGTAGACAAACACCAGAATCATATATATTATTTATTTTTTTAGTAGACAGGGATGTGGGGCTCTGCACCAGCTAAATTGAAGAAGTTCAGTGCCAGAAAGACCTAGGTACAAGCTATTGCAGTAGTCCAGCTGGGGGTAGACAAGTGCATCCACTATAGTAGGGAGGGAGGTCAGAAGAACCAAGAAGGTAGGTGATCAAGGATATAGTCCAGTGATGGAAAAGGGAGACTTGATGACAGCTAAGATCTAGATCTTTGCTGATGGTCTTTCATCAGTAACCACCCCTAAGTCATGCACATTTGATGAAAAGCTTAGCCTGCTTGCTTGCAACACTAAAAATATCTGAGACAAGAGAGAGAAGAATGCTTTCAAGCTGCATGAATAACAACTGTGTCCATCATGTATCTGTAAAGTTTAAACCTGTAGTTGTGTATCCAGTTGTGAGTCCACTCCAATCACTTCCTTGATTGTGTAGGGCAGTGCCACAGTCCTAATGAGGTCTAGAGGTGGTTGTGGGCATCATCAGCATGACAGTGATATTAAAATCTTCTCAGACAAATAGTCACCCTGCAGCAACAAATATATAATGAAAAGAAGTGAACAAAGAATGAACCCTGTAGGTATCCCCTATCAAGGGAGTGAAAGAAAAAATAGTTTACTCCAGATACCAGTCTCTGGGTGCACCCTGCGAGGTAAGAAATAAACCAAACTATAGCAGTATTGGAACTAATACATTAATTGTCAACATAGTCCAGAAGAATAGCACAATCCACTCATTTTACAAAGTGATCAAGGAGGACTGAAACAGAATAATGGTTCTGAACCCTTGGAAACAGGAGATCACTAAAGATTCTAGTGAGAGCTGTCTCTTACTCTGTCTAGTGCTAAAATAAGACTGGACCAAATCACTGATGCCATTGCATCTCAGATTCTTGCTGAATGTTTAGTCTGGAAGTTAACACAGAGGATTAAGGCCCCAAGCTGTTTGTGAGCTGGGTACTGGGTTTGATTCCTTCCACCTTTATTTGACTACCGTGTGACTCTAAACAAGTCATATAATCAAACAGTGCTTCTAGGTCACCCTAAAAAGGGAAACATGTCCAGTAGGCCAACATAATTAATAAATGTGTATATCTACAAAAAAAATACATATAGACATATAACTACACATTCATATATATATGTATATATATATATATATATATATATATATATATATATATATATGTGTGTGTGTGTGTGTGTGTGTGTACGTGTGTATATACAGTGCTACTTCCCCACCAGCCTCCATATCACCCTCCTGAGCTTCAGGAGCACTAGATCTAATTGATGTTCACATGGAACCAGATGTATGGGTGCACATGATTTGGAACCACCTCATCAAGTGTGGATGAGAGTTCATGATTATAGGCCTCAATAAGATTGTCAAGATTGCTGTCACTCAGGAGTGGTGGTCCAAATGCTTGTGAGCTGTTTATAGCCAATATCATTTTTTTTGTTTGTTTGTTTAATTTTATTTAATATTTGTTAAACAGGGTAAAGCACAGGTCTAAGAGATCCATTTTCAAAATCTGCTTGGAAAAATGCAAACAAAAAAAAAAACATCAGTCAATAATTACAGAATAGTTAATACATGCTTTAGAAAGCAAGTACACCTGTTAATGTAGACTTACAGTATGATAAAATAAGATGTAAGCAATTAGTGTATAAACATATTTGAACAATATAAATAACATTAATGAATGAAAATATGAATGTTGCCCTCAGTTTATAATATTTGCAATTCAAAAAGGAAGCCACAGAAAGGAGGAATAAAAGAAAGAACTTAAGGGACAGGAAAGAGAAAACAGACAAAAGGAGATATAGAGTTGGGAAGAGGGAAACAAAGGAGGGAAAAAAGAGCAAAACATAAAGTGGAAAACTGATAAGGGGAGCCATAGGCCTATCCTATAATGTATAACACAATATAATTATAAAAATTGTGTAGAGCAGTAGCTTGTGAGTATAGTAATCCAGGGTACTTTTGGGGATTGTAGTTGAATTATTCCCCAGAGGTGATGTCATCTGTAGACAGCTTCCTTAAGCAGAAACTGTTTTAAGTTGACACTGAACTTATTGATGGAGGATTTTAAACAAACAGGTAAGGCTTCCCAGGAATGAGGTGCTACCACCAAGAATCTAAATTCTGTGCAATAAAGTCTGGTTCTAGGTGTATGGGGAGGTTAAAAAGGAAGAAAGGAACAAGATTTTGTTCATGAAGTACTTGGGGTGAGACAATTTGCAAAGACAGGAAGGGATCTTTGATTAAGCTGTTTAAAACAGGGAGCAGAGGAGTATGTTTGTCATTTAAGGGATTAGAAGCCATTTGGCTTTTGTCAGAAGTAGATAATGGTGCTACGTTTTCATGGTTAGACAATGAACGTGCAGATATAGTTTGAGATATCTTAGTGGTATCAGTGTTTGTTTTTTAATATAGAGACGATAAGAGGTAGTCTGTATTCTAGTCGGGCTAGGAGGACTTTGTTAATAACCACTGCATCTTCTGGAGAGATAGAGAGAGAGAGAGAGAGAGAGAGTGAAGGAAAGATCATATTACCACGGAAAAGCTGAGACTTGACATCAGATTTTATTTTCCCTTAATGGTGTTTAACATTTAATCCTGAATAGCAGGATGATAATTAATCCTTTTGTTTCCTGAGGTATTCTAAGCCAGGAAAACACTTGTTTCCTGAGGGCTTTTCTCCAAAATCCTCTACTGAAAAATACTTCATAAGATTTGTAATATCTGATAATGCGTGTGAGCTGGAAATATGTAAAGTTCGAAAGATCTTTGGTAGACAATGGGCTACATGTGGGAGTCAGTTTACTTTAGATGGAATGCTTACTTGACTTTCTTCTGCCTGACTATTGCTGATCTCTGTCTCATCTGATTTTGAATTGAAGATTTTCATTTAAAGTTTGGTTACTTCTATGGCTTATCTTTTTCTTATATGGCATTTGTTTTGTTTTAAGTATTTTTGTTCTGTTGGAGTTTTAAGAGGTCTTGATGTTTTTTGAGTTTGCCTGTTCATGCCATTAATCTGATTTTGTAAACTCCTCCCAGTTCCAGCTCATCAGCTCATTCTACTGAGTACAGGGAGATCACTTGGGAAGGCCCACCCCCTTACTCTCTTAAACTTGAATTATCTTCTGTTTCCTCCCTCCCCACTTACTAAAAAAAACTGCACTTTATTCAGCTGCTTTTACTATATCTATGCTTCTTCCTACTTTATTATTTTGTTTTGCTTTTTGCTGCTTGTTCTTGAAAGTGTTCAGTTGCATTTATTACTGCTTGTTAGTAGCCTGATATAAATGTAATTGTTATTCTAAGCCTCTTAGTTTTTATTTAAGTATTTAGGCTTCAAGCTAGTTGTCTTACATAGGAAGGGTTGCGGTCTACACTCTTGTGACAGGAGAGGTAGCTTGCATCCTTCTAAGTTGGGAATTGTTGGTTGAAGCCTTATTGTATCTGTTATTCTAAAAGTGTATTAGTTCTAGTTTAACCTATTGGGCTTCAGCCTAGTTATTTTACTTTAAGAAGGTTTCTGGTCTATTCTCTTGTGGGAGGAGAGGGTAGTCTCCACCCTTCTGGACTAGGAATTGCTGGTTGAAGGCATATTGTGACTGCTATTCTAATTATCTTTGTTCTGGTTTAAGCTCAATTAACTGGAATTGCTCTGTGTTTGGCTTCCTTTGCCAGAGGTCCAGGGTGCTTCTGCTTTAATCCAAGTAATCCAAAGCTAAGAACAAGAAATTAAGCTTATTGTGAGTTTCATCTGCACATTTTCATCTGTATTTTACTGTTTTACTGCATTAAATTGTCCCTTTTTGACTGGTTTTACTGTTTGTATCAGCTTATTACCTGCACTTGTTTTGCATTGAAATATTACTTTGTTAGCATAAACTAGATCCAGAATTGCTGAAGTGATCCTGTTTTTCATACCCTTGAACTCATATCCAGCCATCTTACATTAAGAAGGACTTCCCTGCACCCTTGTGACAGAAGAGTGTGGCTATAGCTTTGTCCAAAGTGGGGATTGCTGGAGGAAGGATCATTGTATGATTTCCTACTACGAGACTAGTTTAAAACTGTTCAGTTTCAACTGTATATAAGCCTCATGTTTGCAAGCATCTGCATACCACACAACAGGGGTTAGAGGTGTTTTGTATAAATGCAAATACCTAGAAACTATTTTCCCTGCTGCTCTGTGGGCAATGCGGCTATGCACTTCTGCACTGCAGGCAACTCAGATGAGCACTGAGCAGCATCACTCCACTTTCTATCCCTGATCTTCTATAGAATAAGTTTCCTTGTTAATCCCAGAGTAATAACTGATCTAATTTGCCCTCTCAGAAATTAGTGCTTAAGAATTACCTACTACTATGGACAATCAGTTTTCCAACATTTCTCCAGCCATCCTGATTGACATGGGCATCCTGAGGTAATGTAGCAATTGCCTCATGTATACTGACAAAGTACAGTTGTGTACACTTACCGTAAATGTAGATATTCGAGTGTATTCACTGTTGCAGTCATCACACTTGGGTTATCTGCCTGCATGTAGCCCTCAGTCGGCCCGAATACCAGAGATTTAGTATTTCTGCATTGGTTGCTGACACTTCAGGACTGACATTAGGTCGTCAGGGGTATAAAAACAGGCAGCCAATGCCATTACATCAGTTTTTCTTGCCCCAAATGTCAAGAGCCCCCAAATAGGGAGCTAAGTTATGGTGGGGAAAACACCTCCAGTAAAAAGTAAATACCAATACCAATAGTAATAGCCATAGAGAGGAGAGAGAGAGAGATAGAGAAAAAACATGGGGCTGGAGGGAGGGAAACCAGGACTGCAACAGTGAACATACTCAAACATCTACATTTATGGTAAGTGTACACAACTGTACTATATTCTTCATGTTTCACTGTTGCAGTCATCACACTTGGGTGGATTCCCAAAGCTGAGGAAGGGTGGAGGCAGTCAAGAAGAGTTAGGGCTGGCTAGTTGGCCTTACAAGACTGCTGTAGCAAAACCTGCCTTGGATTTGGAAAAGATAGGCAGGTGATAATGCTTGGTGAAGGTGTGTATAGAGCTCCAGCTAGCTGCCTCCAGGATGTCCCTGGTAGGGACTCCCATGAGAAATGCTGTAGAGGTAGATGTAGCCCTAGTTGAATGTGTTCTGACCCCCTGAGTGGTTGGCGTCCCATGGTGCTTGTAGCAGAAATGGATGCAGTGTGCTATCCATTTGGAAATGGTTTGTTTTGAAATGGCCTTGCCCTCTGCCCCTGTTGCAAAGCTGAGTAGTAACTGGTCAGATTTTCTGAAGGGCTTAGTCCTGTGAAGGTAGAATCAGAGCTGTCTGTGCACATCCAAAAAGTGCAGGATCCTTTCCCTTTTATTTTTAGGATTAGGGAAGAAGGTTGGCAAATGGATGGATTGGTTGAGAGCCACACTGGGCACCACTTTAGGCATAAAGGAAGGGTTAGTCCTTGGGAAAACCCTGTCAGCATGGAAACTAATGAAGGGATCCACAACCATCAGTGCTTGTAACTCAGACACTCTTCTAGCTGAAGTGATGGCTAGAAGCAAGGCTGTTTTCCAAGAGAGAAATGTTAGCACTGCTGAAGCAGCTGGTTCAAAGGGGGGAGAGTGAGCCTTTCCAGTACAATGTTAAGGTCCCAAGCAGGGGTGGGTGCTCTCCGTGGTGGCCTTAAGAGTTTTTCCCCTCTCAGGAACTGTTTGATGAGGGGGGTGAGAGAATAGGGGTGGCTCAGTGTTGTAATGAGCTGAGATGGCAGAGGCATGAATCTTAATGGAGGAGAAGGATAGGCCTCTATGTAGTAATTCAGCTAGGTAATCCAGGATTAGAGGTAAGGAGGGCAGTGATGTGTCCTCTCCTTTAGACTGAATCCAGGAACAATACCTTTTCCACTTAGCAAAGGATTTCCTTGTACTGGGTCTTCTGGCTTCAAGAATAATGTCCAGCATCTGTTTGCTTAGGGTTTCTGGTGTAGAATTCAAGGAATAAGCCAGGCTGCAAGATTTAGGGTTTGCAATTGTGGATGCAAAATCTGTCCCTCCTGCTAAGAGAGCAGGGTTGGGGTATGGTGTAGGTGCCAGGGTGGCACCATTGTCAGGCTGCACAGGAGTGGGTACCAGTGCTGGCATGGCCAGTCCATTGCAATCAGAATTGTCCTTGGCCTGTTTTGTTTTATCTTGAGTAATACTCTTGTGAGAAGGGACAGAGGGGGAAAGGCATATACTGAGAGCTTTTCCCATAGAAAGGATAGAGCATCCACTTTCCAGGCCCTGCTGTGAGGATTCCTGGTGCAGAATTTGCTGAGCTGGTGGTTGTAGGGGGATGCAAAGAGATCCACCTCTGGAGTCCCCCATTTCTGAATCAGAAGGTTAAAAGTGCTGGGCTCCAATTTCCACTCATGTGGGTCTAGGAGATTTCTGCTTAAATTGTCTGCCAGTGAGTTTTGCTTGCCTGGCAGGAACTGAGCTTGTAGGTGGACTTGGATGTCCAAGGCCGCATGCCACAGGGCAATGGCTAACCTGCAGAGTGGGTAGGAATGGGTTCCCCCCTGTTTGTTGATGTACCACATAACTGTGGTGTTGTGTATTTTTATTAGCAGTTGTCCTGGAAAGAGTAGGAATCTGGAAGCTGTCAGGGCATTCTGTATAGCTAGTGACTCTTTCTGGTTGATGTGCAGATGAATCTGACTTGGGCTCCAGTGGCCCTAAATACATTTGCCAGCCATGTGAGCCCCCCAGGCATAGCCTGATGCATCTGTGGTCAGCGTCTGGGTGGCATGGGGTAAAGTGAATGTCTGTCCCTTGTTGTGGTTGCATGCTTCTGCCCACCAAAGGAACTCTGTCCTTAGACAGGGTATGATAGGAATGACTGTCTCCAGGTCTTGAGAATGTTGGCACCACAGACTTTTTAAATACCATTGAAGTTTCCTCATATGCAGTCCTGCAAATGGAATTAGCAGTATACATGAGGTCATGAACCCTAAGGCTTGCAGTATTTTTCTTGCAGATAACTGGGTTCCCGTGGCCATTTGTTTGAAGTAATCTGTCAGATAGGCTTGCTTTTTTGAAGTGAGGAATGCCATCTGGGAAGTCGTGTCCAAGCTTGCTCCCAGGAATGCAATCTTTTGACTGGGTACCAGTTATGATTTCTTTTCATTGATGGTGTACCCCAAGGAAGTGAGAAGGCTTTTTACAAATGTCAGGTGCTGAAGCAACAATTCCTGACTGTCCACCTGAATCAGGAAGCTGTCCAAGTGTGGGTAAAATTGGATATTTCTCTGCCTGCAGTATACAATGGCTGGAGCCAGGCATTCTGTGAATACCCTGGGTGCAATAGATAAGCCAAAGGGAATTCCAGAGAGCTGATAATGCATAGATCCTGCCCTGAAACATTGATGCTCCCTTATAGCGATGTGCAGATAGGCTTCTTTTAAGCCTAGGGTGACTAACCAGGCATCCTTGGCTAACATAGGAAAAAGTTGTTGCAGGGTAAGCATTTTGAATTTTGGTACCACCAAGAAGGTGTTGAGAATTGAAAGATCCAGGATTGGGCACCAAGAGCCCTTTTTCCTGGGTACCAGGAAGAGTATGGAGTAAAATCCTTGACCACTGTGTTCTACTGGAACAGGCTGAATAGCTCTGATATTGAGCAGGGAAAGTACTTGGTTTTGATCCTCTGCCCACTGGTTTGGAGGAAGGTCTGGAAACCCTCTTGGGGTTGGCAGAGAATGAAAATAAAATGTGTACCCCTGGGATACAATGTTGAGGACCCATCGGTCCTGGATGATGGACATCCAGTTTTTTGCATGAAGGGCACATTTTCCTCCTAGGGGCACAAGCAGTTGGACAGGGCTGGGAAGTGGATAGAAGAAGTCATTGTGAGCTTTTTCCATAAGGAGGTGGCTTACCACTCCCTGCTTTAGGGAATGGGGCACTCCATTGCTTAGATCTCTGCATACCCTGAGACTGTAGTCTGGGTGGTCTGTTTCCCCTGGGTCTTGTTTGAGAAGGCCTGGAGGGGGTGGAAAGGAACAGTGTTTTGAAGGGCAATGCTTACTGAATCTAGGGAGTTGCACTTGTAAGAATTCTTTAACAGTCTGCATAGATTTACCTTTTTCTTCCATTTTTAAGGACCTCTTCTACTTTGGTGCCAAACAAAGAGTCCTTATTCGAAGGAGTGTCTAGTAATTTAGATTTGACATGATCTGGCAAGGTCTACTCCTTCAGACAAGCGTGTCTTTTCAGTACATAACCAGTGACTGCTGCCCTGCAAGATGCTTCTAGGGCATCAAAGCCACACTGCAAAGTATGCTTACTGACTTGGTTTGCAGAGTGCATAAGCTCCTGCAATTTTTTATTTTCTGCACAGTCTTGAAAAGTTACCACTTTTTGTTTAATAAGCTACATAATATGTTGCTGGTACTTTAGCACGTGAAACTGGAAATTCAAAGCCCTGATAGCAAGAGTTGCTGAGGTATATACCTTCTTACCCCATCTGTCCAAAGCTCTGGAATCCCTGTCCAAAGAGGTGGGATTCTTGGCTGTAGTAGCCTTGATACCTTTAGGCCCCTGGGAAATGATCTCTGGGTCAGCAGTAGGATTCTTGAACAGAAACTTGTGAGTATCAGGTACTCTGTAGTACCTGTCAGGTTTCCTAGGGACAGGAGGTAAAGTGTCAGAAGTAAGACTGGATTCCATGAAAACATCATCCACAACATCCAGGACAGGGGGTATAGCTAAAGGCCTGTGTTGAGGCAACTCTAAAAATTCTCTGAGTCTCTTTTTGTACCGAGGATAGTCTTGGCATTCTTAATGGAAATGCTCTCTTAAAGTATGCAAGGTTTTACCAAAAGACAAATCCTCTGGAGGGGAGGCAGAGGGAATGGATTCCTCTGCATCTGAATCCTCAGAGGCGGAGAAGGGCATGTCTTCATAATCAGAAATGTCAGAGTCATCGGACTCCTGGTCTGTAGAACCTGAAGGGGACTGGGTTCTTTGTCTCTTTGCAGGGGAATGCTGATTTCCCCTAATCAGTGTAATAAGGTCTTCAGCCATTCTAAGCCTTTGTTTTTGTGGCATGGGGGCCTGGGCATGCACTTTGGTCGTCGGTTTTCTAGGCATAGTGAGTACTCTGGGCCTAAGAAACTCGGTAGTTTTGGTAAGAAATGAAGTCATCGGTTTGATTCGAACATCAGTAGAGTGAAGAACTGCCTCAGAAGCCAGTGCCTACACAGCAGCTCCGGACCCATCTATGGTAGAGACATATACAGGTTCCATAGTCGAAGAACCATCTCGCTGCATACTGGACTATGAATGGGTCTCAGCAGAGGCCTGCAAATCCATTGAAGCAGGCATCAGGGGCTGCAAAGGCACCTCACTGAAAGAAATACACTAGAGACAAACTCGGGGTCATGCTGCTTAATGCTAGGAGCCTAAACAGTAAACTGCACTCCCTGGAAGCACTCCTCACCTTGGAAGATGGTGACATGCGTGCAATGAGTGAAACTTGCTTCAAGGTTGCAGATAGCACCCCAGCTATACAAGCTACGATGCCTTTCATATGTATAGACCTCAAAATGAGCATGAAAGAACCAAAGGTGAAGGTGTATCCATTGTCATTTAAATCCAAATACACCTTGAAACTGGTAAAACTCCAGGTTCATAGGTTCATAGGTTCGTAGGTAGGTTCATAGGTAGGTAATAGGCTATTGGTCCTAGGGCCTATATAAGCCAAGCCAAAAAGGTACCCTGGCTTTTGCCACCCAAGAAATTTTTTTTCCTGTGCCCCTGTCGAGCAGAGCCCCAGAGGTGATTGTCAGGGTGAATTTCCTATTTTCTATCCAATCATCAAGATTTTTCTTGAAGACTACTAATGAGGAGCTTTGTTTGATATGGATAGGTAGTTTGTTCCAGAGTATGGGAAGTCTCTGGAACAGGAATCTATCAATCCAGCATGTTCTGTTTGTTGTGGTGACAAGGTTTAGGTCCCTAGAGCATGTAGCTTGGAGGGATTGGGATTTCTTTAAGTGGAGCATGTCCAACAGCTCTGGGTTTGACATAGCTTTGTATGTTAGGCAGAGATTGCCTCTGAGTAGGCGATATGTGACGGAGTAAAGCTGGAGTTTTTGAGACGGTCTGCGTAGGGCATCTGTTTGAGGCCAGTAATCCTCTTTGTGAGGTATTTCTGCAGCCTTTCCAGTTGTTGCAAATGTCTTGTGAGGTAAATAGCAAAAGGGGCATTGTACTCTATAATGGGTCTAATGAGTGACTAGTAGAGGGGAACAATGACCTCTATTTTCCTGGATGAGAAACCTTTTGTGATAAGGTGTACCATGCAGAAGGATTTCCTGACTACTGTGGCAATGTGATTATCAAAGGAGAGACTACTGTCCACCTGTGTCCCAAGGTCTCATATCACACTTTTGGTGTTAAGTAGACTACCACCTATGTGGTAGTTCATGGGTACAGAGTTTCTACCAAAGGGGATGACAATGCACTTTTTGGCATTGAGCATGAGACCATGGGTTGGACACCAGGCATCTGTCTCAGTGAGGCCCTTTTGTAGGATGTTAGGAGTTTCAATTATGGCTCCTAGTTTGCAGTCATCTGCAAACTTCATTAGCCAAAGACCTTCTGTGTTAGCCTGTACTTCAGAAAAGTAGATACTAAACAGGAGTGGACCCAGGACTGGACCCTGTGGTACTCCACTTGTCACTGATCTGAAGTCGGATTTGGAGTCTGCTACTTTCACAGTGTGGTTCTGTCAGTGAGCCAGTTGGCAACCCATCTTGTGACATAGGGATTTATACATAGTTTAGCGAGTTTATCTATAATTCCAGAGTGGGAGATGGTGTCAAAAGCCTTGACGAGATCAAGATAGGCTGTGTGAACCACCTTACCCTCTTCTACAGCTTTGGTGACTGCTTCAAAGAAGTCTATCAGGATTAGGAGACATGATCTGCCTTTTACAAACATGAACTGGGTGGGGTCCAGAGTTTGGAGATTACCAATGTCTATGTTTATAAGTTCCATGATAATACATTCCATGGCCTTGCAGAACAGGCTCATTAGGCTAATGGGATGGTAGTTCCCGGGGTCCGTGGTGGCTCCCCCTTTGTGGAGTGGGATAACCATCACTGTGCACCATTCAGTGTACACAAAGCCTGAGGTGAGGCTATGATTGGACATGGTGTTTAGGTGGGGTGCCAGTTCATTCTGTAGTTCATGCAGAATGCAGCCTAGGATGTTGTCAGGTCCCATGGATGCTGTGTTCTTGGCTTTGGAGAGTGTGTTTTTTTACCTGTGCAGCTGTGACTACAGGAACTTTGCATTCTTAAGGTACAGAGATGGGCCATTGAGATGCTTGGCATAGCTATAGAATGCTTTGTGGTTGTCTTTAGAATCATTGGCAATTTTGTTTTCATAACTAGCTTTGCAGGATTTTATGAGGGATCTCAGCTTCTTACTGAGGCTGACCAGGGAGTTCCTCTAATCATGGGATTTTACTCTTTTTTGCAACAGCTTCTTTTTTCTTTTGTAGAGTTTGTGTATGGCAGGGGACCACCAGAATGGCTTCCTTTTTTTTGGAGGATAGCATCTTGGTTCTGTTAGGGATAGCATGATCCATGCACTCGTGTAAGTGCTTATAAAGTGCATTTGTGTAGGATTCACCAGTCATACCTCTATTGTCTGTCTGCATGGGTGTCGTGGAGTTTGCCACTTCTGTCTTAAGAAGCGTGAACTTGGCTTTGGAGAAATATTTTATGGTAGTTTCCCTAATGGGGGGTGGGGCGGGATGTGGATGTCTAGGGTGATTAGCTTGTGGTCAGATCTGACCAATGAGGAATTGACCTCTGGGGTGGAACACCAGTCGCCCATGTTGGTAGTGACCAGGTCTAGGATATTGCTGCCCCTGGTGGAGGTATGGATAAGTTGATCCAAGGCGTTGGAATTTATGAATTCCAGAAAACATTGAGCAAAAGAGTTGGTACATGAGTAGTTTTCCCAGTTAATGGTGGGGTTGTTGAAATCACCCATTATGAGGGTGTTGGGTTGTACCCTAATATTTTCCAGTGTATCACGAAATGAGGAGTGGGAATCCTGGGGCATGGTGGGGGATCTGTAGTAAGTTACAGTTTGGATTGCGGTCTTGCCCAGAGTTAGTTGCACTTGGAGAATCTTGGATGCATTATGCTGTGCAACTAGCCTGGAGGTGTGGATATCCTTAATGAATATGGACACGCCTCCACCTTTAGTGTTTCAGTCCAGGTTAGGTGGCCGAAAGATGTGGTATGAATTATAGCCTGGTAATGCAGGGGTGCTCTCTGGAGCCTTGAACCAGGTCTCTGTCACTGCACAGATGTTGATGTTCTCCATTTTAAGGAGTGCCTCGAGTGAATGCATTTTGAGGTTTAGACTTCTAGCACTGAGTAGCATTACTCTCACATTTTGCTTGCTTGTACCTGTTACGGTGGTGAATTTGTCATTTGAACCTTACCTAAAAAAGGCACTATAGAGGTGGCAAGAGTCTTAGCCAGTATCCAGAATCTCAAGAGTGACAGGTGTGGGCCATCTCTGGCAAACCATCATGGTCTGTTGATCATGTTATCCCAGGCAGATACTGGACCTCCCCTAGAATGACACCAGAAGTTTAGCCAATTGTTGAAGTGAATCATTTTGTCCTTGTACTGTGGTATCATTCTGGGTGATGGCAGGATGCTACTCAGGGCTAGGGTCATACTTGCCTAGGCTACAAGATTGGACAGCTCCTCCATGTCTCTTTTCATGTAGTCCAGGGAGGTACATCTCAAGTCATTCACACCAACATGGAGAATGACAGAGTCATATTTGTACTTGTTGTGGAGTGACCTGAGTGCGTGCATTATGTGGCGGATCCTGGCACCTGACAGGCAGCTGACAGTAACTTTCTCCTTGTTTAGCCTAGTGAGTGGAACAGCAGTGTGCCTGACTATAGAGTCACCTATGACTAGAGTGTTGGGTATGTTGTTATGCCTTATGGGCTGTGGTTGAGTGGCACACTGAGTTTGTGGGCCATGTGTCATTTGTGTTGCGTTCGGGGGTGGAGGTTGCTTACATTTCTGCTTTGGAGGTCTTGAGCAGATTTTTATGAGAGCCTCTGCAAATGTAGGCGTGTGTTTGTGTTTCTATGTGGTTGTTTTGATGGCATAGGTTTTGAGATACTATGTGATGAGTGTGGTGTGGTGCAAGTGTTTACCTTCTCCTCTTGACTGTCTAGTCCAGTCCTGGTTGAAGAGAGCTTTGCTTCTAGTTTGGCTATATAAGTGCATCTCTCACAGGTTGTAGTGTTGGGTGGTAGGAGGAAATGGTTGTCTGTGTACATGAGGTAATTGCTGCATTGCCCCAAAATGCCCAGATTCATCAGGTAGACAGGAGAAAACACCGGGAGCTGACCCTTAGACATGCCTGGATAGGTGCTTATTTATTAAGTATTAAAAATTGTTTTCCTCTAGACAATTGAGGAAAGTTGAGTGCTGTAGTAATTTGTAGCTTATGTAATGCTTACAACGAGTTCTGAACAAGTGCTGAGCTCAAAGAAACAGATCTGAGTGCTAAAACTAAAACAAACGACTAGTTTTAAGGGAAAATTTAAAGAGCAGACTTTATGGTGCTGGGAATAGTTTAACCCTAGCTAAGCGGTGATGCATAAAGTGCATTTTGTTTTATATATATATATATATATATATATATATATATATATATATATATAAAACAGCAGCAAATGAACAAACTGATTTAAACAAATTAACCAATTAACCAATAAAAAGCTAAAAACTGAGCCTTGTTCCAGCAGTCTTCAATCAGACAAGTTCTAACTGCACACTCCGGCCACTAGGGTGCAGGGGAACCTTCTCCAAAAAAAGATGGCCTGGATTAGTGCTCAAGTTATACAACCAAAGCTAGATTCAGCAGGTCTGAATTTAGTCTATGATATAGCAAACAAGGTGTTTGCAATTTCAGAAAGAAACAGTTCAAATAAGCAGGCACAATAAGCCTTTAAACAGAAACTCTCAACTGAGAAGCGCAGAATCTACCCTCTTGTCCCACAAGACTGCAGACCACACCTTCTTAATGTAAAATAACTGTCCCAAAGCCCAAGTGCTTAAACCAGAACTAATACACTTTTAGAATAACAGACACTAAGCCTTCAATCAGCAACTCCCAACTTAGAAGGATGTAAGCTACCTGTCCTGCCACAACAGTGCAGACCACAAACCTTCTTAATGTAAAACAACTGGTCTGAATCTCAAGTGCTTCAATCAAAGGCTTAGAATAACAGTTACAATTTAATCACGCAACTAACAAGCAGTAATAAATGCAGCAGAATAAATGCAATTAAGTACTTTTAAGAACAAGCAGCAAAAGCAAAATAAAGTAATAAAGTAGGAAGAAACACAAATACAGTAAAAGCAGATGAACAAAGTGCAATTATTTTTATATAACAATAGAAAACAAGCAAACTGATTTAAACAAATTAACCAATTAACCAATAAAAAGCTAAAAACTGAGCCCTGTTCCAACAGCCTTCAATCAGACAAGTTCTAACTGCACACTCCTGCCACTAGGGTGCAGGGGAACCTTCTCCAAAAAAGATGGCCAGGATTAGTGCTCAAGTTATACAAACAAAGCTAGATTCAGAATGTCTGAATCTAGTCTATGCTACAGCAAACAAGGCACACCAATTTCAGAAAGAAACAGTAGAAACAGGAGTACAAACAACTATAGGCAAAATATCCTACCACATCATCACTAGCTACAGGTCCCCTACCAGGAGAAGCATACGGCCTACTTGGACTTGCTAGAGTTGCTCAGTATACAGCCAAAGACCTTGGTCATGGGAGATTTCAACTATCCTTACATCAATTGGGTGACTTATATGAGCACAAACACGATTGCTCTGAAGTTCCTCAATTTTGTTAATTCAAATGCCTTGGAACAGTTGGTCTACACACCCACAAAGGGGCTCAAATGTCCTAGACCTAGTGCTTACCAATATGGGGGTCACTGCACTACCCCCTGTGTGTTTCCCTCCTTGGTAAGGTCAGACCATAAATCAGTCTCATTTGAAATAAAGATCAGGCCTAACACTCCCACAGGAGCAAAAAAAAAAAATGAAAAATTTCTCCAAAGCAAACTATAGCCTACTAAGCGATGGTATAAAAAGTTTCAAAGCCCCTGGTAACACAGTCATCAATGACTCCTATGTAGAAGAGTACACATATGCCCTATATAGCCACGTTAACAAATCTATTGACTCAGCTCTACCTGACAGGACTAAAACCAGATCCCCCTAAAAAACAAACCACCCTGGTGGACTGTAAGCATAAATAAGATATATAACAAAAGGAAGAAATGGATGTCTAAGAACAAGAGGGAATTTACACAGCAGAGAAATACCTTTCACAGCTTGAACAAGCAAATCAGATATCTTGAAAAGTCCAAGGCTAGTTACAAGACTAAATTAGCATCCCTAGCTAAAGACAACTATAAGGCATTCTTTCGCTATGTACGGAACATAAAAGGGAGTGCCCAGCTGTGTGCCAAACTTATAGTGGTTGGAACCACTCACACTGAACATGAGAAAATTGCCAACCTGCTAGCTGACAGATTTGGTAGTAACTTCACCTCCCTATCCCCAACAGCCATACCCCAAAGCATTCCAGACACCAGTCCACTACCAAGTATATCTAAAGAACAGGTCATACAAGCACTCTCTAAGGCCAAAAATATGGCCTCTATGGGACCAGATACCATCCCAGGTTTTTTACTAAACAGTCTAAAACAAGACCTAGCAGAACCACTTGGCCTGAAAATTGGCTTTGTTCTGACAGAGTGGAAAACAGCAACAGTAATCCCCTTGTACAAAGGGGGTCCATCAACCAACCCAGGAAACTATTGCCCCATAAGTCTAACCAGCATTATCTGCAAGGCCATAAAAAGAATCATCATGGAACTTATCAACAAGGACACAGGTGACCATCAAACTCTTGAGCCAACCCAGTTCGGTTTCATCAAGGGTAGATTTTGCTTATTAAACCTTGTAGACTTCTTTGAGAATGTCACCAAAGCCCTGGATCAGGATAAAGCAGTACATACAGCCTATCATGATTTAGCCAAGGCTTTTGACACAACCCCTGCTCAGGCATCATTGAGAAACTCTTAACCCTTACGTCACTAGATGGGTAGCTAGTTAGCTCACCGACAGAACACATACTGTCAAAGTTGATGACTCCACCTCTACCAGTAGGCACATCACCAGTGGCATACCACAAGGCTCAGTGTTGGCCCTTTACTGTTTGGAATCTATTTCTCAGAAGTCCAGACTAAAGTAGATGTCCTTTGGCTTACCAAATTCTCTGATGATTGCAAATTGGGTGCAATCACTGAGTCCTCCAGTAATGTTAACATATTACAGTAGGGGGCTAACACAGTCAAATAACTAGTGCCAAAGCCACGGTCTAAAACTAAACACAAAAAAGTGCATTATTATCCACTTTCACAAAGCAAAATTCCCTGATAATTACAGTATTGACAGCACCCCGCTAAAGTTCAAATCCAGTGGTATGAGATCTGGGTACACAAGTAGATAGCAATCTGAACTTTGACCACCAAGTTTCCACAGTGGTAAGGAAAGCTTTCTACATTGCACATCTCATAAGTAAGGGCATCACATCCAGGTCTAAGGAAGCTATAACTCAACTGTACTCAACCCTCATCAGACCATTAATAGAGTACAGTGTTCCCTTCTGCATGTATCTCATCAGACACCTGCCACAGCTGGAGAGACCTCAAAGGTTTCTCACCAAGAAAATACAGGGCTTCTAAGCCATAACTTACATGGATAGACTGAAAGCCTTGTCACTGTACTCTGTATCATATACCCTGCTGAGAGTTAACTTGTGCCTGGCCTACAGGACAGTCTGTGACCCTGCCATGATAGGAATGCTGTGCATCTGCAAGTCAAATGGTACAAGAATTACTTGCTCTAGGGATCTTAACCTAGGCTGTTAACTTAACAGAACATGTTGGAGATGCAGATATATCTCCCAGAGATTGCCACTAATCTGCAATAAACTTCAATTTCATGTGAAGCAGAGCTCCTCATTGACCCTATTCAAGCACAACCTGGACAAATGGATGGGAGACCACAAATTCACCCTGGAGTTGCAGCCATGTCCCTCATAGACAGGGGTAGTTGGTGTTTATTATCGATTCATTCTGCGAATTACGGTCATCTAACCATGGACAATTGAGGCAACTTGGGACTAACATGGCTAGGCTTGTAAGGGCTCTGGAGCCACTAGCCTAGTAACCTCCTATGAACCTATGAACCTATGAGTAATACAGACCTGGAATGTAAACTGTAAACCAAATCTGTTGTCACTAAAACATTGTGCATAATCATTTAGCACATGGACAGATTTGTAGATTAAAATCAAATCTTCAGTATTTCTGAAGAAATTACTTATTACGTATTCCCATTCAACAAGGTCCAAAATCACATTAAGGGGCACTATGTGTGCAAGTGTGTGTGTGTGTGTATGTAAAATGAAACATGGCATATTCAATGATACAGGCTTTACGTCTCTTCATGTAAAAGCATCCTTAAAGACTCTATACCAAACTCTGTCTTAATATGCAGATATGAACTGGATGTATCCATCAATAACTAGTATTTTCTTTCTTCCCAAACAAAATGAGAATGTGAAGCTAAAAAACAGCCACAGACCCACACATTAGACTCCAGAAATTCCATTGACTTAATTACATAATGATTAACTTCTCAACACCTTCAATAAAGTTACCACTCCCTGATACAATAGATTTACTTGGAGTGGCAAAACAACGTCTTTATGTAATTTGGGAAGAAAATAAAATGTTAACACTTTAGGATTTTCCAAAAGCATTTTATCCTTCACATCTTTGTCTGTAAAAAAAAGGCAACTTGTTTATAAAGTAGCCTATCACGTTTTCCAGTAGCATTGCTATATTCAGTTTTACTAAGAAAAATTAGTAATATCTCATAAATGTTCAAAATACATTTTTATGTATAATGGTCTACCTTAAGGACAATTATTATTATAATATCACCTGATTATGTTCACCATTGTATTCTATCACTTTCAATTATCAGCTACTCTACCATGCCTGCTTCTTTTAATGCACTACCTCCTAACTATATAGTTCACAAATAACTGGTCACCTTATGCTACTAATTTACAATACTCTTTTTTCTGATAATCTCCCTCCATACTTTCTCGACATCCTCTCATCTCTCTCTTCAAATCGTTTCACCTTCATATCGCTCGTCCTTGCTCTTCTTTTTTTGATACCCCTTCTTCTACTATCTAATCTCACCTACCCACTCACTTTGTCCATAAAGCTCTGTCCATCTCTCTCCTATAAACTGTTCTCCCTCCCTCGACTTTCTACTCTCCTCTTTTCAGCTCTTCTTAGTACAGCTCCCTCTCCTTCCTCTCTTTTCCCTGTGTATTTCACCCACTGTTCTCTACTCCACTTGTCTCTCATCACTCCAGCTCCTTCCTTACTACATTAAACTGTACCCGCTTTATCTCACCGTTTTCTTTACTCTTTCTTTTTTTGCATTCTTACTCCCCTCCCTTATGCTTTGATCCACTCCTTCTCCCTGATATACCTCTCAGTCTTTCTTTCCCTTACTATATCGTAATTTACTATGTTTGTACTGTTGCTTATTCAATCTGCTTGGATGAGATTGTTGCTTTACTGCAAGTGTAAATTCAAAATATCCACTTACTGCTTTTTTATAGTATTTTTCTACCTCTTCCTCCTATAAGCGGTTACCTGCATTATTTAATTATTCATTATAATTTATTATTGTTTAATTTGTGCAGCTTTTCTCCTTTAGACCATTCCATCCCAATATGTGATTATTGCTTACTGCCTGAAGCTTTTCTCCTTGGAACTCTTGTATTGCCAAGCCAGGCTATTCCAGTTAATAAATGATATTGAACAAAAATAAATAAATTATTACTTCTTGGTTTATTTATGTTTTTATTTACTGGATTCCTTCTACTAGGCCTATGCATTCTTTTCAGGACAATCTAAAGTGGCATTCATACTGACTAGGGGAAATCTGGCTAGAACATTGGGGAATTGCCATAATTTTTAACAGGTGATGCTGTAGCGTACACTGTGTTGGAAAATGACAGGGAGTAGTCTGAGTAACATGATTAAGGTAAATGAAGAAGACAAGAATAATACAAAAGATGTGGTATATCTGGAGAATTATGAGAGATTACCCGTGACAGCAATAGAACTACAAAATGGAGGGTTTGAAAACAATAAGCTTTTGCGTTTACTAGTGTAGCAAGACCTGAGAGATATTAGTGCCGTTGTGAGGTCTGACATTATGGGCAAAAGCTTTCCATTAAGGGATGAGCCAAATCAGGTGAGCATAACACTGTCTCTGAATGGAGGAGAGTTCTGACATTGAGGATACAAGACATTTCCATGCAAGAAACAACAACAAAACAAGGTAGCTGCAGCACTGCTTGGCCACAGAGCTGCACAGCCAACTAACACCTTCACTATAGTCACAAATGCTTCTAAAAAAGCTGGCATACAGATACTTGCCCACTCTTTGACTGCATGCACATTTGTGGCTAAAAAGAAACAATAAAAAGGTACAGTAGTTACAAGTACGGCAAAACACAATAGAGACAAACACATTGTTGAGGAAGTGTAGCTGTTAACATCCATGCTTAATAATATAGGACAAATCTAAAATACTGTAGGGACAAATTTATGTATTACAGTACAGCATTTAAAACATTTAGTGTGCAACTAGCTTTGCATCAGCCTACAGTTAGATTCATATGTATTCCAGGGCCACTGAGTCTCATAGCCATTCTCACCTAGCCAGTGCCCTCCCTCAGGCACCACCTCCTTTAAATAGGAGACACATACAGGTAAACCTTGGAGTAAATTTGTGGATAGCCATCCAGTCATCTAGTTTATGTTTAAGATGTAAGAACTGGATCTAAAGAAGTTTAAAAGGATGAAAGCTCTCATCCCAACAAAACCTATAAAAGTAATGATCTGGAGTCAGTCTCTTTTTTTGAAGAAGGAGGATTTAGAATTAGATTTATTTTGTTTTTAGAAATAAAAGTATTAGCATGAAAGCATTGCTTTAAATACTTGGACTGTCAACAATCCTGTTTTGGGATTCTAGGTTTTGTTTGAAGGAAGATAGAGAGTTGCACAGCTTAATATGCAAGGAAAGTTTAGTGCAGAACTTTGGGAGGTTCCAGGTTATAAACCTATCTCTCCATCATGTTTTATTTATCTACTGGTCCATGGTTCTTGTATTGGAGGAAATAATAAACTTGTGGAAAACTAGGAAGTCTGGAACAATCATGTCTCTAATGGAGAAGTAAGGGACACAGAGATCTCCTCTTGAAAGCGCATATGACACTGAATAAAGGGATAGAGCTACCTACCTCTCTTCATAGCTCAAGGACTTTATGTCTGTGATCTTTCTAGTTTGGAACCTACGGGGTCTTTTTAATTGTTGATATGTTTAGTGAGATACATCCTGAAGGGGGATTTTTGCTCAATAATAAGCCTGATAAATGCTGAGCATAGGGAACTGATTACCTCTTTAGACCTTGATGATATTCCTTAGGTAATTAACTAGCCAAATAAAAGGAATTCCTAACAGCAATGTTACATGGTGGTCAAATAAGAAGGTGCTATCAAGCTAAGTACCAAAATCCCTACTGAAAGTGTGTTGTCAAGGTAGCAGGAAGGGCGGAGGAATTATCTGCCAAAACCGATGATATTACACTTTTCTAGCATTTACATTGAATCCATTTTTAGTATATCAAGCATTTACCAGGATGAGTTCATTCTGGAGGTTTTGTTGTCATGGGATGACTTGATAACAACCACCATTTTGCATTCATATGCAAACTTTGCTAGCCAGAAGTCTTGTCTTTCCGCTTGGAGATCTGGTAAGTAAATGCCAAAATGGAGAGGTCCCAGCACTGAGCTCTGTGGTACACTGCTGGTCACTCTTATACTTTCTGACAATGCACCTGCCATTCGCACCCTGTGCATTCTGGCTTTCATCCAGTTTTCTGTCCATCTTACCAGATATGAGTTGATTTCTAAAACATTTAGCTTTCATATGATGCCAGCATGGAGAATGGTGACAAAGGCATTAGCCAAGTCAATATATGCTGCATGCACTACATGTCCCCATCTATAGCCTCTATAACCCTTTCTAAGAAATTTACCAGATTAAATAGAAAGGATCTACCCTAAAAAAAACTATTGGGGGGAGTCAAGTCTAAGAAGATTCATGATACCAGTTTTCAAGGTCAATTATAGTACATACCATAGCTGTGCAGACAAGGCAAAATGAATTGTGAATGAACTGTGAAAAAAGGCTGCCTTAACTTACTGTAATCCACTTTAACTTATGACATTTTCAGAAAGATTATGAATCACAAGAAAAAAATATGATGCAAATGTAGATATGTCCAGTTAAATCAAGGACAGATGAGAAATATGTGCAGATGACCTGACAGTTATGGCTTTGTACATTTAGCAAGTAAAACATTACACAGGACAAGAGATGTCTGTCAGAATGCATTGACTGTCCTATTTTTAATATGAATTCCTAAAATCTTCTTGGTGGCACTAACAGGACTCCCCAGTGATCCATCACAAATGTGCAGCTATAAAACAAAGCTGTATGTTGAAAATGCATAAATAAACAAATACATCAGATGTACTATGCCTATATCCACATGGTACCACCCGCACTAGTAAATTTATTTATTTATCTTACATTTGTTGACTGAGAAGTCTGCTTAGGCACAAAGGGCTCTTTTCATCAGAAGCCTGTTGAGAAAATCTCCAATACATGTAACGTAAACAAAATCTTTTAAGTTTTACAATATCAACAATAATGTCAGGCAGAATACAATCAAACTGAATGCTACAGTGTCAAAACAGATAAGATAGTAACTACACATGCAGTAGAAGGCTTCTTGTACTAAAAAACAAAGTGTTCCAATAAAGATATTCATTGGGCTTCACCAAGCAGCCATGCAGGGATAAGTTATTCCTGCACGGCAGGGACCATTCCCGTTCAGCACGGCAGCGTGCCATGCATATTTATGAAGGCACACTCCCATGCTCTAAAACAAACACAGTTCCATGTATGAGCACAGGGGGTGTGTCTGAGAGCAGAGCTCTCACAATACACATGCCTCCTGCATTCCAGAATTGCCTTTCGGCAATTAAAAACTAGCGAGAATGCTCGTAATACTCCCAACACATCAGGATAACAAATCTGTGGTCAAAGGCATAAGGGACAATCATCAAGCCAAAAGTTGTTAGGATAACACAGGTAGCATAAGCACATAGTGCACACCTCCCAACCCATCAGAGTAAGGAATGTGGACAAAGCCAAAAGGGATAATTGTCCCACAAAGCAAAAAGTTGATAAAATAACAGGTTCAACATTAGCAGGGATATTCTGAAGGGTATAGAAAAAATAACACAACAAACCTTTTTTTTATAAATGCGATAAAGTTTAAGCGTAGCTGTGTGGGTGTGCCCGTTGCTTAGCTATGCTTAGTCCAGCTTAAACATCACAAGAAGTTAAACAGCAAGAGACATCCAACATAAGCAGTATTGCAATAGTGTAGGGGTTGGAGCGTACGTTTTACAAGCAACCATTCCCGGTTCTGTCCCCACTGTAACAAATTTGCATTTTACATGTGAAAGCAGTACATAAACATTTTTTTTATTATTATTAGCTACTAAATAACATATTCTTGTTAACCGGAGTACTGTAGTAGGTCCAGATGTGAGGTGTAAATTTAATAAAGTTGTGAAACCCCCATATAAGCACAAGTTCCCCATACAGTATAGTCACACATGAATAAATGTAATCAAAGCACATTGGGGGATGTCAGGGACAGTAAACAAATGTATAATGTGTAATGAATGACGAATGGAAAGGCTGCAAAAATACCTCACAAAGAGGATTACTGGCCTCAAACAGATGCCTTACGCAGACCGTCTCAAAAAACTCCAGCTTTACTCCGTCGCATATCGCCTACTCAGAGCCAATCTCTACCTAACATACAAAGCTATGTCAAACCCAGAGCTGTTGGACATGCTCCACTTAAAGAAATCCCAATCCCTCCAAGCTACACACTATAGGGACCTAAACCTTGTCACCACAATAAACAGAACATGCTGGAGGGATAGATTCCTGTCTCAGAGACTTCCCATACTCTGGAACAGACTACCTATCTATGTCAAACAGAGCTCCTCATTAGCACTCTTCAAGAAAAATCTTGATGATTGGATGGGTAATAGGAAATTCACCCTGGGGATCACTTCTGTGGTTCTGCTTGACAGGGGCACAGGAAAATAATTTTCTTGGGTGGTGAAAGCCAGGGTATATTTTTGGCTAGGCTTTTATAGGCCCTAGGGCCAATAGCCTAGTACCTACATATGAACCTACCTAAGAACCTATGAATCAATGCCATACAACAGATAGTCTATAAAATGAAAAATAAATAATGCTAAGCATTGCACAGCTCTGCTTACCAGGTATAAGCATTGTGTAAATATGACTGCTAAGCAATGAATAGCCCAGCTAAGTGGATTTTCCCATTGGTAAGCAGTGTTGAACCTGTCCCTTTAAACACTGCCCACCTTAGCTAAGCAGGTTTGCCTGTAGCTTAGCTTAGCTCAGCATATTCAAAACCATCCAATCATGGCAAAGGGTGGAAAATCAGCCATATTTAAACCCCCACAGGTGGAAATACACCTCATATCTGGTTGCAGCTTCCCACTGTAGGCAGTATAGCAGGAGTCAGTGAGGACATGCGCTTCCGTGTGCACCGCTGGGGCATACAGGAGCCCAAGGTCATGGTAGGACTCCTGGTACAAAACCATGACTAGAGACTGCTGCAGGGCCAGTACCAAGGCTCCCAATATAAAGTAGAAGCTTGGAGCTTGGGACCATCTTGCCCGTGATCTCACCAGTGCCACTGGTATCCCTTGGACTGGTGAGCAGGTCTGGCACCACTATGCCAACCTGAAGCAGAGAAAGAGGGAGCTCTTGGATGAGTGAGTCCAAGAATCAAGGCAGAGGGGTGATGTCCCAGCAGTGTGTAAGAACTCATACTAATAACTGTTTACTAATGTCTAGCCTGTGTATATGATGGATAGGTATTCCTAAATATTTCTCTATTTCCCTTACAGCTGCAGCTGAGCGAGCTGTGAATCAGGAAGCCCATGCTAGTAGGCTGCAAAGGTTGCTTCGTGAGGCTGGTGAGTAACAATACTGCTTGTAGTAGTCATACCAAATAAATATAAAGTAGTAGAAAGTCACCTGGCAGTATAAAAACTGTTGTATGGGTTGTACTGAATAAACCAGACAATATGATAGTAATAGTCCCATATAGGTCATATTTAAATAAAACTGTAACTGCCTGGCAATAAAGCTCTAAATCCTGGATTGGTTGTGTTTACTCTGGTATAGTATGGCCTAACAGGTAGCATTCAGTAACATCTGATATCAGAATAGCACTCTTGTGTCAACCACTGTTTTTCACACTGTGCTACATAAAAATATGTGTAGGAATGTCTGTACAAGACTGTTGTAATTACAAGGTCAGATTGTACAACCAAGTGAGACTTAGAAAACATTGAAGGAATAGACAGCAATATCCAAATGGCACACTCTTCTGTGACTTAAATTGTATGTTTAGCAGACACAGCCATGGTTCAAATCCTGGGAGTGGTAGTAAGCTGTATGCATAATCATACCTCTCAACTGTACAGATTTTTCAGAATGTCCATATAATTGGCTCATATTTTCTGCCTGTTCCTCTGTCCCCCTTGCAAATCAGTAGGATGATCTCATAATTGTAGTCATGAAATAATGACATGCATTTGATTTTCAGACCTCAGAAACTTCAGAAAATGTGTATTAAAACAAATCTTGTCACTCTAGCAACTCTCCAACTTTATGACAGCAATATTCGAAACATATTCCTATTTGTACTCCCATGTTGTCAAGCTTTGTCCAGAGTGTGTGCATTAAGAGATTGAGTGGTATGCGCATAATATTAACTTTGAATCTAGGAATATGTGTTGAAACAGTCAGGTAGTGTTAACAAACATTCCCTCCACAGGTCTATTAGGTAAGAGATGCAGACTTTAGCTATAAGACAGTTGAAGTATACACTGTGTACAAACATACCACTGCCCAAACCAAGGCTATAGGGTACTGTAATAATACCTGTACCTTAATGATTAGAGCAATGATCGTTAAGGTTTTGAGTACTACAAGGATATAAAAGTTGTTAATTGACATCTCTCTGCCCCCCCCCCCACCATATCTGCAACAATAATCTAAATACACAAATCAATGGGTATGTTTACACCAAACCTACTGTTGGGACATATGTCCTATTGTTCAATAAATATTGAAATGTATTTCTATTAATGTTCCATGTTGAAATACTATCATTGGTAGCCTGTTGCTATCAATGTAACATATATCCCATTGTAATGGCTACTGTGGTTCCATATATACATGTGCTCTGTTTGCTATGCAACTGTTCCAAATTTGTTGTTTTGGGTTAATGGGAATATCTATGCATGCTGTTACAGCTAATCCTGGATTGTGCTGACTATTACTAACCCACATGTGTTTTAAAACTGCAACACCATAGCACGTATTGGAAGGCCGGTCCAAGCAGACCCACCTCTCCCACCTCATCTGGCCATGGCACCGTGCCCCAGCACACCTGGGACCCACCCCGGAACCTCTTTGTCCACTGGTCCTGCACCACCTTCGGATGGAACCACCTCAGGGGATGGGGCTCGTCCC
>NC_056729.1:849630649-849638149 GCF_019279795.1 Protopterus annectens
ACTGACAAACAGAACTGTGTGTAAGACAGTAAGCTCTAGCCCACCACTGTGCCCATGGTGAAATGTATGAAAATGTACAGCCATATACCTTAATGTTTCTTACTACTGATATCCCTCACATGTTGTAACAGCCTAGGTTAAAAACATTTAATATCCCTCCCCCATAAAATGTCTTAGAAGGGCATATAACAGTGTTCTCCATACACTGACCTCTGGACTGTACAAGGTCACACACGTTTTGTCCAGCTGTAGGCCTCATATATATGGACCCTACCCCACAATTTGTGTGGGAGTCCACATCATCACTGGAATGATAGCAGGAATGCCAGCACTAAATAATGATAGGCCATTACCTAACAACCTAATACTGCATGACATCTGGACAAAGCCTGGTATATAGGTGAAGGACAGAGGCTGAAACAAAGGGGCATATTTGAAATATTGCTGTTATATACTGTGAAAGTTGCTGGTGGTACAGGATTGGTTGCAACATACCCTTACTCAGGAATATGAAGTCAGAAACACAAATAGATGTTGCCATGTACTGATAGCAATCAACGGAGAGAATAGCACTGATATGTCATAGACAAGACCTGTGTGGTGAACAGACAAAGCATAACAGCCAATCCTCTGGCCATCATGTGGATAGGCCCACAGTTGAGAGCTATACAGACAGACTGCATTCCATGCAAAACTAGCATGTACACAGAAACTCTGCAAAACTAGCAGTATTCACTGCATATAACAGCAATACTCACACACTGTCCCTAGGTCTGGAACCTTATACAAACATGTAGTTGTAGTATATAAATACATTTTCCCTACTGTTGAATGACTGTGCTGCATGATACATTTGAGAAAACATCACACATATCTGGAGCTCAGATGGCTTAGTGGGAAATTGCTGTGGCTATCGTGTGCAGGGTCCTGGGTTAGACACTTGCAAGGGCTGATAATTTATTTGCTGGCCAGAACAAAGGCTGTTGGATACAGAGTGATTAAGGCACCTGTAAGCAGTTGCAAGCAGGTGCAAAATGAACAGTTATTTATGATGTAAAATTCTTTTTGGGAGCAGATTGCCCTTTTTTATTAAGGTGAGTGTGGGATGTTTGGGAAGGATAGTAGGTATATTTGGAGAGGTAGAATGTATGGAAAGTTGTGGCTACTGACATTACATCTCTCACACAACTATATAGGTCCCTCTGGTATACAACTGGAGCAGCAGCCTCTAGCTGGTAAGTATGGAGTTGATTTGTTCAGGTTTGTAAATACACCGGCCATGTTATGGCCATGGTACTTGCCATGCACATATTTAACACATCTACCCATAATGCATGCTGTACATGCTCACTTATTGTTGCTGTTAACTGCACTGCATCACAGTGGTCATCATGGTGGCATATCTGAAGGGTATGTAAGAGTCCTGCAGTATACCTAACAACCTGTCAGTGCAGGATGTGTGGACAGAGATGAACATAATGGTGGGACAAATGGCCTACAGTAGGGACATGTCTGAAACATTCCCCTTATACAGTGGCTACAACAGTGTATACATCACTATTACAATGGTAACTGTTACAGATCTACACAATGGCATATCACAATACCACATTCCACACCTTTTGCAACCTGTAATGTGATCCTAACATGAGCAATGAATGTGTAATTTGGAATCCTATGTTAGGACAACAAATATGGGGAATACATATCTTAACAAACACTGGAAGCATATGTGTGCACGCACTCCAAATTGGAAGCAGCTTTTGAGGTACTGACAGTATGCAGTCTTCTTAACTACACACCTTCCATCAAGTACAGGGCCTCAATGTCACACCGAGTAATGGTCTGCTGTCCAAGAAGTATGTCCATGACATTTGCCCGCTCACCTGCAACAGAGGCAGTCGTGGCTTGCACACATCTTACAAACCATGGAATAGATCCCATATCCAAAAGATAGCACTCAGGAGTGGGAGACATAGCCTTACCTCACCATCGCATATACCATGGCAAACAGTGCAGACAGTCATGTATGTGACTGTGAAGTATGGGAGAACATTAATGTAGAAAATAAACAGCTGCCCATCCAAGACAGATGACAACACATATTGCAAACTAGTCATGGAGGCTGCCCAGAAACATGCAGCAACACTGAGGAACTTGTAGGAATGTCTAGCAAGCACTGCCTATGCAGTACCTGTGTCAACAATTGCCTGGACTCTGCATAAGTGTGGCCTATGGGTTAGGATAGTCAGATGGAAGAGTTGTTCCACAGGAAATATCATCCAGGGCTCTCTACAAGAAGCATATGCATAACATCAAGTCTCCCAAAGGCATGTGTTGCAATGTGTAATGGTGTACCGAGACCAAGACTGAAACCTACAGACAGTATTAATAAAGATACATGTGGTGCACAAGCAACATCTCACTCCACCTCAGGCCCACCATCCCCATCTGTACCTTGCTGGTGCCAGTTTACAGCTTTAGGTTTGATGTTCATTAGCAGGAACTAGGCAGGTAGACATGGTGTTCTGAATTTGGAACACTGCAAACTGACAGTCATGTGTCACTCATAGTTGTCAAGCACCTGCAGTAAGGTTGAGGATGGGGAGGGGGAGGGGTGTCATCCTGAAACACAGCAGTAAACTGAAGCATACATCCAAAGCTTGCTAAGAATGGTGGTATCTGAACACAGTCAAGGTCATGAATTGTGCCAGACATAACCCTGACTCCACAGCAATAGTGAAGGCACTGTGTGACCTCCAAGGGGTGTGCACAGAGCTGACCTTGCAATCTGGCAGAGTTGGGGGACATTTGTAGGGTGGAGTGACCAAATAATGGCAAGTGAAGATGGGCCATGCTAGTATACCCCTTCCAGGAATAGTAACTGCTGTAGTTCACTTAACAGGTGCTGCAACAAACCATCATGTTAAGGGTGTGCACACTTATGCAACCCACATATTGTATGCATCTCAGTCAGCATCTGCACAGCTAACACGTTTGATACTGCATTTGATTGCACAGGCCATATGTCACATATCCGGTGTGTGTAATGTTAACATATTCAGTATTGCAGCGACATTGTATATCAGTGAAGAGGCTGGCATATGAATAAGGGTGTGTACACTCCTCATAACCAAAGTAAGTTTTAAAGTTTGTCAGTGTAATTGAATTTTATTGCTCATACATGCACTACTGATGATGAGATCTGCAAATCAGAGGTCAGGCATTCATTATTGACATCTGTCTTCATATCATCCCAGGAATGTGTCAGACAAACACATAGGAACTGTGAACAACAGAGCAAACATAACTGCCACACATACATACATTCAGCAATGGTGTGTATATTCATGAGGTATGGTGCACAGTACATGCCAGGGTACTGAACAGGTGCAATACTCTGTACATGGGTGCAGTGTGTTCTAGGGGAAAGGGGCATCACCTACTAACAGAACTCATGCATCACAGAGATGTATAATGTTGGTAACAAAGACTGAGTATAGCAGCAGTGCATGCTGTTGAGTGCCATATGTCATGCACATTGACTGTTGGGTAATGAGAGGTCCATGTAATATCTTTGTGCCACCTCACCTGTAAGTGTGTGTGTGTGTGTGTGTGTGTGTGTGTGTGTGTGTGTGTGTGTGTGTGTGTGTGTGTGTGTGTGTGTGTGTGAGTGAGTGTGTGTAGAGGTAAGCAATGATGTACAGGTCTTAAATTATGTTTTTTGATTTCCTCTCACAGGTGGCGAGGTGAGTCAGGGTCCCTCCTGCAGGCAAACTGATGTTAGTATCCATACAGACTCTGACAATGATGATAGGTATGGTGAGGCACAGGCAAGGTTGTCAGGGGCTGAAGCTGTGCCATCGGTTGACATCTCACTTTTATCCACCCCATCCCCGCACACAGTCACAATGCCTATACATACCCAATCACCAGTGGCTATAGATGAGAGACAGTTGGAAGTTGATGGCATGGGACAGGACAGTGGGGTGACTATGGCAAGTTTGTCTGTACACAGCAGCCATAGCTGGATGATAGGCGAGGTACCACACAGGTAGATGTACAGGGGTGCTAATAGGATGGCTGCTGGTCATCAGGACCCTGGCAGAAGTGCCATAGCAGGTGTCACCAGACGCATGTTTCGGGCTATCATGGAGGCACAGGCATGTATGGAATGTTATACCAGACAGAGTCTGAGGTTCCAGAGGGCTATTCATTCTGCTGTACTTGACAACATCCGTGATCTTGCAGGTGCCCACCATTATTTTGCAGAGGTCCTGGATAGATAGTTGGGTGAGATGGTGGGAATCCTCAACCATGCAATGTCTGTGTTAGAGCCTATGGTAGGAGTAGGCCAACAGCCACATGGACGTAGGTCAGCAACACCAACAGGTAGATGTCTACGTGGATGTGCAACAAGTCACAGCTGCTCCCATAGTGACAGTACCAGCACCAGCACTGCAGGGGGGTGCTGTCTCCACCACAACACAGCAGGCCATGTGCATGTGGTCCTGGTTGGTCCCAACAGGGACCCAGATCCAGCAGACATGTGTCATCATCAGGGGAGAGTACCATATCTGGGCTTGTACCTGGTAGTGCCCTTGGAACCCCTGGCAGGCATAGTCCTCCTGTCTGTGGCCAGACACAGTGAACTGCACACCCTGCTATGTATGGTCTGCAGCTGTCCAACAAACTCCTGTATAGGGCATCCACATGGCAGAACTGTGGGCATACATACACACACACACATCACCAACACAGCTAGGGCACCTTCATAACTACACACACCACATCTGTACAGCCCAATTGATAACAAAGCCCCCTAACACACACACACACACACACACACACACACACACACACACACACACACACACACACAGATGATGTCAGCCAAACAGCTCAGCCTAGGTCTCTGGCAAACCCACAACACACCCTGTCCATATGATGGTACCTGTGCCACATCCCTGTCATCCATACCATCGATGCAGGGACATGCTAATATGGTTCTGATGCATAGGGTGAATGTACTAAGGTTTAGCAATGTAATGCTGTGTAACATGTTTTCTGCTGAAAAGTTTAATGATTACATGTCAGGATGTGTAGCTGTCCAGTCATGATGCATTATAGCTGTTATTAACGCTGACTGATTGTGGTCTCCATAATGTATTCAGTTTGTGTTGTAGATGTCTATGTTTCAGCAGGATGTTGGTCTGCTGTTGTTTCCTACAAGGGGTATGGCACTGTGGTGACACATTGTGTCATATCCTGGGTACAGCTGAACACAAGTAACAGGTCTGTATAACAGTTACTGCATGTGCCACATGGCTGATAGGTCTAAGGGGCGTATACAGGTGAGTGCATGGTGACTGATGTCAGCAGTCCTTCTACAGTGGACAATGGTAAGTGTACTGGGTGGTACACACCAAATGTTTGTGAATAACACACACACACACACAGGCTTAGGTGTTGATGCAATACACAGAGAATACTGTACACATGGATGTACGTAATTTTGCAGTGAACTCATTTTAGCTTATGTAATACCACCAAGACAAAATAGGCAAAACATCACATCAGTAAATCAATCTGCCAGTTTAATGTCATTGATGATGGTACTGACAGAGTATATGTCCTCTTCCCCAATGTAGTGCAATCCTGGAGTTGGTAAACATAGGTGTGTTGGTGTGGCTGGCACAGCCCTCCACTTTGGAGGGTGTGGGGTGGTGTAGAACCACACATAGTGTGAATGACAACTACTTAACCTGTTAACATAAACTACAGTATTACAGCAGACTAAGCAGGGGGATACACACAGCAATAACCCCAATGAGGGTGGCTGTGCCCACAACATCCACACCCAACTATATATACCAACTCCAGTATCGCTGTACAGGTGTACAGTGGGGAAGAGGGCATTTACACATCTACTACCAGTTTTGATGGAATGAATTTCCGCAAGATGATTCCTTTGAAATGTTAGCACTGGCCAGCCAGTTCTCGGACAGATGGCCTCCTGGGTCATGTATTTTATGCAAACTGAAGTTGATCCTTTCACATATACACACACTTACTTGACAACACTAAGAACAGAACCCCCACCTAGGTACTTATTGCTACTAATGTGTTTGGTCTTAATTGCATGCACCACACAGCTTTTAGGATGAGATGTGTCCCGAGTTTCTTGTTAAGTGAAGAACATCACCAGGCCTTGTACAGTATGGTAATGGGGGATGTACTGGGTGTTAATGAACAATACATAGTATGACATACTGCCATATACACATTTACAAACACATAACAGTTATAGACACATCTGAGAGACCTGAGTTTATCAGTGCTAATTACCTTATCAGTGAGTCCATTCTGTTACAGATAATTTGCACACATCACATGCATCATTGGGCTGGATAGTGTAATCAGTTACCTGTATGGTTGATGGTGACAGTGGTCCTCATACAGTGGACCTTGGGACATGTACTGGGGGTACCATGGTGTAAAGACTGTATACCTAGCACCCACACCCCACAATGAATATTTTACTCACTGAAAACAATGATAATGCTCTGGCATACCCACAATCACACATTGACCAGGACTGCAATGCAACCCCTTGTCTATCAAATTAGTGCTACTACAGGGATATGCATTTACTGCACAGACCACAGGGATAGTAGGGTGAGGGTTTGTCATGGTTCTCCTAATGTCAGCAACATCACTATCTGTTATAATGTATGGCAAGGTGTATTGTATTTGGAGAATGTGGCCTCAGAATGCTGTATCCTACAAATATACACACTTGAACACATACACACACTTGGCAGGACTCAGAGGGTAACCCATGCCTATCTATCCATTTGTACAACAGTGTTGTGCTGGTACTGCAAGCTCCAGGTAGCCCATAGGGTGAAGAGTGTAACAAGGTATATTTAATATCATTACAGCATCAGCCATTTCTAACTATGGCAATGGGGGGTTAGTGGGTGAAAAGGCTTTCAGAGTATTATCAACTGCAAGTCTGCAAACACACATTCACTGTTATTCTCAGTAATACACTTGTAAGTACTGAGGGTCCATAGGTGCAGGTGCTCCTAGGTGTGTACCAGTATAATGTCCATGGAGATATGAGAAGAGTAGGATATGTGGGTACAGTGGTATCATGTCACCTGACATTTGTCATCAGGCCATCTGTCAACTGATGCCACATGAGTGATCCTCAGGGAGACAGTTACATGCAACATCCAATCATCTAGTTTTCTCTTGCAGAGGTCCAGTGAGGTGCTCCAAATGACATGTATGCAACATATATTACATAACATGGCCAGTGTCTGGGTTGTAGACCAGTACCCAAGCATGTTCTGTTGACTGTGGTAGTCTAGTTGAGGTATCCATGGCATGTGGTGCATACAGGGTGGGTCTCCTAGCTGCAGCATTCATAACACAGCTGGGCAGACATATCAGTGTCAGTGAAGCATAGATTGCCTGTAAGTAGCCAAGATG
>NC_056729.1:849645649-849673149 GCF_019279795.1 Protopterus annectens
GGGCCTGGAGGCTGTACAAGGCTAGGCAAAGGGAATACTTTGGTATCAAGCCACATGACAATAGTCTCCAGTGTTTCTCAGGGGTGTAGTCCCTGGAGTGGTCCCAACAAGTGGGTATTGCATTCACCATCCAGCCTTCTGGGTTACTATTGAGGGTGGCCAGTGATGTGCACTGCTTCCCATGTATGTGATCTATATTCCATAACATGGACAGTGCCTGGGTTGTGCACGTCCCTCATGCATGTTCTTTGATGTGTGGAAGTGTACGTGAGGTCTCTGGGGCATGTTGTGTGGACAGATTGTTATCCTCTGATGTAACATTCCTGACCTCATTTGGTGAAACCTGGCTATGGAACTGAGGTTGTGCTTGCACCTACATTGACAGCATGATATAGGCATTCAGTAGAGTTAGTGGCATCTATCCATACAGGGCATGTTTATAAGGCATGGTATTCCCTTTGTGGGTTACATTTGTAGACTCTACAGTTGTTGCAGGTATCCAGTGGGGAACATAGCAAAAGGGCCACTGTAAGCATTTATTTGCCTACTGCAGGGATGGAACAGGGTGACAGTTCCTTTTACTTGCTGGATAACACACAGTCAGGAAATGTAACACACCCCAGTACTTTCTAATGTCAGTGGCACTGTTGAGGTCAACAGGCATGTAGTCCACTGCAATCACACCATGGTTACTATCTGTGAGGCAATATGCAGGGAACTACCAATATAGTGGTTGTTGCCTAGCCAAGTGTGTTTGTGTATGAGACATGGGTGGAGAGTGTTCTCTGAGCAATAGAAGGGTTGCCTAAATTGTTTACCAATCCATAATGTCACATGCAGGGCTATGGATTGTCTACACCAGCATCTCTGGTGTTTGACATCTGTTGTCCTTGTAAACTGGACATTGTGTCATATACTAGGTTCTCAACATAATAATTTAGCAAGACCCACCCAACAATGCCTCCTGTTATTACACAATCACAGCTACCTCCACACTGGATACTGATGACACACACACTTGCCAGTACTGAGATTCAAACCTATAACTAGCTATGTATTGCTACTATAGTGTACCATATTTATCACACGTGTCACTGAGCTTATAGGATGGATGTTATCCCAAGGTACTGTTAAGGTGAGGAACCTCACCAGCCCTTGTAAATACTGGCATTGGGTGATGTAATGGGTGAGAGATCCCAAAAATAATTTTACCCTAAACACACATTTACATTTGCCAGGGGTGAGGTTCAAACCTCTATCTAATAATCTTTACAGACCAGTATGTTACAGATTTAACACATGCACCACTGACCTGACATGGTTTGGAGTTGGCAACAGGTACTTCTAAGGTGGATGATATCTGCAGGACTGCTAAAGTGAGGCTCTGAGATGTCTACTGAGTGTAAATGGGGCCAAAATCTTTGAGGTACACATACAAACACTTGCCACAGATGAGATTCAAACCCATACCTGTGTAGTTACTACTACTACATTGTTCTGCATTTATGGCACGCACCATGGAGCTTAGCTTACATGTTGGAAAGCTCTCCACAGGTATCTTTGAAGGTGACTAACATCAGCAGCAGTGCTAAAGAAGGGGTAAGGGGAGAGTAGTAAGTGTGAATGTCCATAATATCAGGTATTATTAAGGACACACACACTCTATCACACACACACAGTTTCACAGTTCCCATGTCTGGGATTAGAAGTCCTACCTAACTAGTATGTTCCACTTCAGCATTGCACAGCTATTGCACGTACCACAGAGCTTATAGGGCTGGCCCTTGTCCAAAGGGGTATTTCAAGGTGACTGACATTAGCAGGCTTGCTAAAGTAGGGCAGTGGGTGGTGTAGTGACTGTGAATGGCCTCAAAATCATTAATCTCTAAACTCACAGACACAGAGTTTCACAGTTGCCATTTCTGGGATTAGAACTCCTGCATAACTACTATGTTACACTATGGCATTACACAGTTATCACACAAACCATGGAGCTTATAGGGTTAGCTCTTCTCCAAAGGGGTATTTCAAAGTGACTAACATCTGGAGGGGTAGTTACAGACACTTGCTGATGGGTCTGTGTAAATGGTCCAGCACCTTGGTACTGTGGTGGCTGAGGATCCCCTGCTTGTACATAACAGAATGGCCATATCCTGCTGTGACCATATCTCTCAGCTCTACAGATTCACTCAGGTTACCCAGAGGCACGGCTCATATATCTGGTCAGATGCCCTTTACATTGTTGTTTACAAGCAGGTTTGTAGCCACCCATTACCGGGTTTGCAGTCAGGGATTGTATGGGCACAGATCAGAGTTTCAAACTTCACACACTCCATGGCATCCATGCTTCTACACCCCCTCCACTCTGTTATTCTATCCTCTTCCTAGCATTATGAAAGTGATATCTGAGAAGTATCCCTATAGTTGTCCCTTCATCCCAGTGGTATTTAGGGGGTGGTCCACAGTTCATGCAGTAGGACATGGTGTGCATGCTACTGGGATTTGTCAGCATGGCCTTGCATTTGTGTTCTGTGGACTGTGTTATGTTGTTAGTTGGGACCCCATGAGATAACATACATTGGCAGTATGGGTTAGGCACAGGCATTTGACAGAGGACTGTAAGGGCATTTGGTAGTGATGCAGGCCATCTGTAGCAGGCCAGTACATTCTGTCACTCCTACAGTCCCAGGGTGCAAGCCACTGGATTCCCCTGAGGTGACAGGGTAAGTGTGCGAGGTGTTAATGGCAATAGTTCCTGTCCAAATTAATCCATTGTTCTGGATGCTGGCAGGGTGCTGCTTACAGCTAGAGACACACCTGCATGGGACACCTCTTCAGCATGCTGCATTCTGTAAGTATTCCCATACAGAAGTGGGGGTCATACTGTACTCATTCCCAGCAGCAGAGATATGACCTGTGATAAACCTGTGGCTGATGGTGGGGTGATCTGAGTGTATGTGTGATAAGAAAGCTTCTTGCAGCTGACTCACAGATATACCTGGTAAATTCCCCTTATGATGCCTTGTGCAGGGACATAAGCAGTCTCTCATTACTTCATAACTGTGCCTTTTGTGGTCTGCCAGTGACTGGCCAGACTACATCAGTATTCCATCTTTATAGGACAACTAATGTGCTGCTAACCTGTATGTACAATTCCAAAGGTGTGTGCAGTTGACAGTTAAATTTTATGTACTCTTTCTAGGGTACTTCCACCTGTGTACTGTGTGTATGTCTGGGCCCACATTCATGGCATGTCCATGTTTCAGACTGTGACATTTATTGACATTTGAACAGTGAGTATGTATGACTGCTGAAGTGGGTCTTGCTGGGATGCATTGTGGTTGGCACTGCAGTTGTCAGAGCATGGTCCTGTCATCAACAGTACTGGCCATAGGCCACTGAGACACAAATCTCCATGCCTACATGATGACCATTTCCACACAATATACAACACACAACAACCTAACACACAGACCCCCTGCATATTGTACACATGCAACAATCTATCCTGTAAATTGGGCCAGCTCAGGTAATCTGTGCTTCACTGTTAGTAAACCCACCACATGTACATGTTACTGCATTTCTACATAGGATAGTGTGGTGGGGGGGAACACCTGACAACTGTAAACATTTGCTATGACTGTACTGGTATTTCAGGTACTCTGCTGGCTTCCATTTAATTTTGTATTCTGACCTATCATGCAGACTAGAGGCATATCAGCAGAGTACAGATCTTAGGTTTTATTGACATACATTTCAGTTTCGGACTTCTTACCCTTCAGAACTAGCATACAACTGCCAGACCTGTTGTAGTCTGTCTATATAGGTCTGGAGGGGGGCTGCTCTCCATTGCCATCATTTGGAGGCCTTAGCACAGCCTTTCTTTATGGTCATCTACACTTGTCCTGCTGGCTGAGGCTGTTGTTGGGTATGTGAACCTCATTGACATGCATGTGTGTGCCCTATGGAGACACATTTGTCCCACCACATGTCCTGCATTGGGGTTTCTCACCTTGTCTAGTACTGCCTACTTTGTTGACACCAGTATTTGTTATGGATTTCATGCTGCCCATATAGGTGTCCACTATCTGCTGCCATGCCATTCAGCCACCTGATTCCCTTGCATGCTCACATCCATACCATAGATACAAGTAACAACACATACTACTCCATTCAGCAAATGATAGGAAGAGTGACTTACCTTGTGGCTGTGCCAGTATTGAAGATGGTGCTGAAGGGTTGATTATGTCAGATACATGTAGTACACTCCCTATACATGGTAAAGCATAGGTAGTATCATGTTTGGCATCCCTTTTACTGTATGTGTGAGTCAGAGAGAGGTGTAATTCCCTGGGTTCCTACCATGTCAGTGTATGTGCTATGCGTTGCCTCTTTGCTAAAGCCTGGGCATACTGGACATGCCTCCTACTGCCTACATGGGCAGGCTCGGGTTGTTCTTCCCCTGAGTCTGGCCTTGGCAATGGTGGGGGACTATGTGTCCCTGCCCCGTGCTGTTCCTGCTTTCTGCAGGATCATATTGTGTAGCATACCACATACAATGAAAATTTGTATACATGTAGCTGGAGAGTACTGCAAGGCTCCACCGGATATGTCCAGACATCAGAACCATGATTTGAGCATCCCAAACACATGCTCTATTATGATTCTGGTCTGTGCGTGTGCCTCATTATGGAGTTCTTGTTTGGGTGTGTGTGCATTTCTGATGGGTGTCATCAGCCACGGCTCCAGTGCGTAACCAGCATCCCCCACTAGGTGGTCATATGGGATGTCCCCACTGGCAAATCTCTAGTACAGCTGTGTCATATGTCAGATATGGGAGTTGTGATAGCTTCCAGGGCTGCCAGCACACATATTCATGATAATGCCCTGGGCATTGCACACAACCTGGCAGTTGATGGAGGGGTTTATGTAGACCCTACCCAGCTCACCAGGTGGTGCTTTGATGTGTATGTGTGTGCAGTCTATAGCACCCTTTACCTCAGGGTATTCTGCTGTTTGATGGAAGAGATGCATATTGCTGGTCAACGCCTCATGGGTGTTGAAGAAATATATGTGCTCACCAGCATGTGCTGACATGGCATCCAGTAACTGGTGGAGTACCCTGGATGCTGATGCCTGTGAGATCCCTATAATATCCCCAGTTAGCCTTTGGAAGGTACCTGTGGCTAGTATTCTTAAGCCTACACATACCTTGGTATCCACTGGAATGGGTTCCCCTCTGTTGGTTCTGTGTGTGAGACGTGGCCATCACAGCTCAACAATTTGCTGTAGAATGTCCCTGTCCACCCTATAGTGCTCCACTATCTCTAGCCCATGTAGACCCTGGTAGGTTACCCTGGGTCTGTGAACTCTTCTCCTTCTCCTCAATGTGATTTGGTCATCAGCATTCTCATCCTCACCACTCTCAGCTGCTTCCACATATTGATGTATGAGAGTGACAGCAGCCCCTATCATTTTGTTAGTTTTGTTGTATAAAATTTCTCCGTCTGTGTACATCGGTGGTGTAGAGTTTGTGCGAAAAACCAGGGTGAAAGGTGTTTACATAGTCTATACTAGTGTGCTGGGCTAGGCTGCTGCCTGTGTAATTGGCTGATTCTGATACATTTCACCTGCCAGCTATGCTAGTTCTCCTTGATTGCCTTCCTACTGCTGTTTTCCCTTCCCATTGCCTTCTTGCTTAAGCCCCGAGGCACACCGCGAATACCCAGTGCTCAGATGTGAACAGAGCTGCTATTTCCTGTGTTTTTTTTTTGTTTATTTAAAACCCAGTGAGCGGCGCGCACACCTGTATAGGCAATGTAAACACTGCTAGGCAGCCTCAGACACACACACCCTTCCTTAGCTGTGCTTCGCTAAGGGCAAACATGGGCCACAGAGGTCCAATAAGCTTACAGCATGCATGACACTCCCCCTTATGAGGTCATCTACCTGTTATGCTTATAACATGGTGTTGCTGCACCTACACGGTTGGGTGCAAGCTAACACTGAGGGGAAATCTGTGAATCAGTATCAATCCCCTCATTTGCATAAAACTGACTGCTAATGCATGGTTACAAAACTGACACTCAGCCTTCCCCCTTAGCAACCACTATTCCATGGTATTGTTGCCTTATGCATGCCATTAACTATTATGGCAGAATGCTAATTTTGGTTTAAAAGCTTATTTCCAACTTTTTTCATTATTCTCGTTTGCACACCACTGCCCTATGCTTAAATGGCCAAAATCAGCCCCTGGAAAATAAGTTATTTTTTATAATTTTGCAACTATTTCCCATGCCAATGGCCATATATTTGGCCATTGGCATGCCTACTACATTGAATACATGCTTTCTTTGGAGCTGTCATGCCTCTGTTTTGTAATTTGCAGAAATGTATTCGGTTAGCAGCCAAATACATTTCTGCAGGTTACACTATTCCTGCACAGATGCCTGTCTGCTTCCTGGATCACTAATTCACCTCATTTGCATGTTTTCAACCAGCAAATGGGGTAATTAGCATACAGTAGCTGTGTCCATGCAGGAATAATGTAGAAGCGCTCGTGCACTTCCTGGGAGCTCGTTCCTGGATCACTTGTCTGCCAGCAGCTCTTGCACTATTCCTGCATGCCGTGCAGAGCTTGCAGAATCTTGGGGACTATGTTGCTGCACAAAAAGACATAAATCTCAATGGCAACAAAATCATGTAAAAATGAAGCAGGATAATGAGGCAGCAAAAAAAACATACTGCGCTGATACACTAGTCATGCATTTAAAGGGGAAATGTACCGTAAATGTAAACTCAATGGAGAGCAACACTGAATTCATAACATATTCACAGCAATCTGCAGCACAGTGTATGACTGCCCAAAATGAGTACCTAACTGCAACTAAACTTTTACTGATAAGACAGCTGCCAGGAACACATTGTCAAATGGGTAAACAGTCCAAAAGGGTCCAGCACTAAGGAGAAATACTGAAGTCCATTCTACATATGCTAGCATGCATAACAGGCTATTACAGTTTGTAGGTGCTTCATATGGACAACAGTGGGTGCCAGTCCAGAGCTTACATGAATACGCAACAGACTACAGCTTTGACCACTGGTGTTAAATAGCAGTGGGTATGAAACACAGTGACTATGTCTGATAAGCAACCCAGCATAAGTACTGCAGTCATGATAGACATTGCCTTTGAGTTCAAATTGGGACAAGTTGGTAACAAGTATAGTACATTGCCCAGGCACCATAGGAAGCAAATGCTAATGTTGTACAGTTTCTCATATCTTTTGGAATGGACAACAGTAATAAGAAAAAATTGAGTATGTATATAATGGAAAACAAAGTCCTGCAGAGGCTGAGCCATCACAACTCACTGTGCAGAAAGGTAAGAGCTGCTGAAGTTATTGCCACACCAACACTGCCCACATGCTGCTAGCCCACAGGTAGCACTGCAACATGCTTAAAATAAGTCAGACTGCAGAACAGAGATGGTGAATAATGCAGATTTCCCTTACAAAGAGGTTATGCTCAGCTCCAGCTAACTTTGGAAAATAGTAACAAATTAAATTAATGGGCCAAGGCTGTTTCTTGGAACCTGACGTAGAAGGATCCCTCACCTACTTCATCTTACCTCAGTATAATTGGGTAGCCTTGCAAGAGCCTTAGATAGCTGGCTTTGTAGTTATGGTGGCAGTAATAACTACCTTATAATATGGGCAGAATGGGGCACAGTAGGTATATTTGTGCCAGCCTTTCCCAGGTGTGAGTGTGAAAATCAAATCTCACTTTGTGTGTGTGTGTGTGTGTGTGTGTGTGTGTGTGTGTGTGTGTGTGTGTGTGTGTGTGTGTGTGTGTGTGTGTGTGTGTGTCAGCTACTTGGAGCAGGAACATGAAGCACTGATTTCACAGAGAGGGTGCTGGGGGACTTGGCTTGGACACTCAATTGAGGACTTAGCCCTATAGCTGTGCTAGTGGGAGCCTTACTGGGGCCCTGGAGGGAGACAGGTATAAAGAAATGCAGACCCGGGCTGACTGTGTTCCCTGTGTTCCCTGTGTGCTCTTGGGAAACTGTGCTTGATGCAAAGACTGCATCTGGAAATACTGAGTGTATCCATTTGTATTCCAAGTGAACGTCCCTCTCCAGTGTCAGTGGAGAGGATTCAGGCTCCTTGATTACTGGCCCAGAATGAGGACATCACAAATGTCATGGCTAGTTAAAAAGGTAGTTGTTTCTATAGTAAAGGGGAAATACATGGGAAAGATAATAGCGTAACTTGAAGAAAAAGAGTTTTGGTAATATTAAGTATGGTCAGTTGTTAGGTTTTGAAAGAGTATGAAAAAGGAAATAGATAATTCATTTGTGACAGGCAGTATATGGGAAAACAAAGATCATAAGGAATGCTGATGGATTGTTAAGCAATTCAATTTATTTGAAAAGGGCTCATATCAATGTTGCCTGCTGTGTGTTGGGGGTCTTTTTTCTGTGGAAATGAATGCTGTTATACAAAGGCATAAGACAGAACTAGAGAAGGTAAGGCAAAGTTTAATAGAAAGGATTATGTTTCTGATAGTTAATGACATGGTTTTGATGGGAAAAATAAAATTTGGATTGCGAAATGTTGCAATAAGTTGATAAAAATATGTGTGTTTTTGTGCCGTCAATAAGAAGAGTAAAATTAAGGGTTTATATAGAAAGATGAGTACAAGAGAGTTTGACTGTAATGAAGCATTCTTAAGGATTTTAGGAATACATTTTGGAAAATGTGTTAAAGACCAACAAAAGTGGTAAAAGAGGTTGAAAAAATAAAGTAAGTTATGAAACTGTGGAATATATGTTAGGTATATTTTGAGAAGAAGGTGTACCTTATTAATATGGTAATTGAAGGCATATTAAGCTGTTTAGGGGTACATGTGGAGTGCCAGATAATGCTTAAAGGCAAGCAGTACAAGAAAGTTTTGTTTTCTTTTCATGTACAAGGTTGAACACAGCTAGTACACAATGATGAAAGAAAGGGACAGGAAAATGTTACATCCAGTAATGCATTTGGCTTTATTAAGATTATATTATATAACTGGGATTTGCATTGCCCAGACGTAGTAAGGCCTTACTGATTTTAATGTTTTTAACTGCAAAAAAGCAACTACTAGAAAATGGAAATAAAACTCTAAACCAACTGGAACTAAAGTACTGAGTAAAGTAAAAGGGATGAAATAACTGGAAGTGGGATCTTTGGAAAAGTGAAGAAGCAAATTGCATGTAAATAAATGGTATTTATGAGACCAGTACATGCAGAATAATGTTCAGGAGGAGGAAGAGGAGTGAAATTTATGGGGAGGCAGGAATGGAGCAATTTATATATAATGTTAGACTGAATAAAAGGTGTTAAAATAAATACTGTATGAAAATGATAAAAGAAATTTTAGTATGTTTTTTTTTTGTATTACTGTACATGTAACAGTGTTACTTTTTAATGTCTTGTGCAATAAAGACATTTAAAAATGTTTTTGGAAAGATTAATAAATGTGATCAATGATTTACTTCTGAAGAAATATAAGGGATTTGGGGAACTATTAAGCAAATGTAAAGAGAATTTAAATATGGGAAAGGACATGAATATAGTAAGAAAAAAGATTGTGTTGTGAAAACTGAATGTAAAAAAGACTGAAAGTGAAGAGTTGATATGAAAACATTATAGAAATTGTTCATTATGTAAATTGGTTTGGAAAGGATAGAGAGGATAGATCCGCGACATACAGAAAAGAGAGTAGATATAAGAATAAATATGAATGTTCTGACTTTGTGTGGATGTTGATGCTAGATTTCCTATAAAGGCTCATATGAAATATAAGCAGAAGGGAGAAGTGCAGTGCATTAAATATCCGCGGTGGTGCGGTGGTAGCATAGTTGCCTCACAGCAAGAGGTTCTCCCATTCGATTCAAGGCTGGAGTGAGGGGAGTGCCTTCTGTGTGGAGTCTGCATGTCCTCCCCGTGATTGAGTGGCATTCCGAAAGACATGCGTGAATGGGCGTGCCTTCATTGAAGGTTGGGCATCGAGCTGGCAACTCGGCATCATAAAAATCGACTGCCAATCATTAGCGGACCGGAGTTCCTCTGTGGTGACCCCTAACCAGGAAAAGCCGAAAGGCCAACAAACATGTTGGGAGGAGACTACATAAGAAAAGAGTCTAAGAAATTGAGTAACTTGTGAAAAAGTATAGTTGATTTATTTGGGTGCATAAAATGATCATGTATGGAAACTGATGATGTTGAAAGAAAGGAGGAGGAGAGAGTAGACAAGATATTAATGCTGACTATGGTTCATATGGAATGAAAGATGAGCAGAACAATAAACAATATAAAAATACTGAGATATACAAGAGTTCTAAGAAAATAAACATTTTTGATTGTGGCAAAAAAAAAGGTGTGGGGTGAGAGATGGTTTACAAGAATTTTAGTTTAGATTTTCTTTTTTATTATATTTTCTTCTTATTTTTATCTGCAAATGTCCCCCTATTTTTGGTTTGTTCAATGTAAATTTTGAGTTCACCTGTTGAAAGTTGCAGTTACTAAATAATGTCTGAAATTTAAAATTTAAGTATCTGACTTCATACCTATTAAAATATCAATATTTAAAATCTCTCTCTGATTTTGGGTCTTTGATTCCCCAATATTTTTGGCTTTGTCCTTTTCTGTTAAGAATGTGAGGCATCTGAGATATATGCATGAAAACTAGTTATATTTGCTGGTGTTGTTTGTGGAAAAAATAACGGTGCTGTTCACTCAATATTCAAGGTTAGCAGAATTAATGTGATAATGTGATTTGTGTGAAGCAACTTTAAATATTTTAATGTGTGCCTACTGTCTGTAAGGAACAAGGTTGAAATCCATCATATGGCCATCATTTCTATCATATTTAAGATCCCACAAGTAAACATAGTGGCTACAACTGCTAGGTGAGCATAGGAACTCTTTGTGGGTGAAAGCAATTGACCTTCTTGTTACATGCACAGTTTAAATGGTCACTAGACTGGCTTGGCAAGAGAGTTGTGCATTTGTTTGAAGTACTAAGGAGAATCTCCTTAAGGTACTATCAAAAATCAAAATAATTCCTCTATGGTTTTTAATAATGAACCAAGATTAATAGTCTAAAACATATAGTCACAGAACTGCTCCTTAACTGTTTAAACTAAGCCTATCTACAGGCTGTGTCCCTTACTCCTAGCTCACATGCATGGCCACACCACAGACTCTGGAAACTTCAGACCTATCAACCTTACAACTATAAGCTGTAAAGTCATGGAGTACGTCATCACCAACCTCATAAGCCATACCAAAAATCGTATTAGCCTTGACACACAACAATTTGCCTTCATAAATGGTAGATCATAAATACTAAATCTATCCACTTCTTTGAGAAGGTTGCTCAAGTGGTTTGTTAGTGGGCATATTGTTCATGTTGCTTATCCTGAGCTAGCCAAGGCACTTGACACCATACCACATGAAGGAGATGTTAGTTAGCTAACAGCCTTAAACACTGATCCCTATGTCATAAAATGGATAGTCGACTCGCTGAAGGACAGATTGTACATTGTCAATGTATGTTGTGCCTCTTCTCACTGAGAAAAGGTGGCCAGTAGTGCCCCACAATGATTTGTGCCTTGTATTTCCCTGTTCAGCATTTATTTCTTTGACTTCAAAACTGTTAACAATGATCTAAGGTTGACTAAATTTGTTTATGACTGCAAACTGAGCACAATTGTCAAGTCCTGTGAAGATATATTTACCTTTCAACTAACAGAAAGTAACACTTGCTGTTCAATAAAAGGGTGAAAACTAAACGGCAATAAATGTAGTATTATCTCAGTCAAGAATACAGCTTACAGTACTGACAACACCACATAATCAACTAACTACAGATCTAGGCATCTGGGTAAATAAATCCCACTTCCTCTCCATTTATCACCATGTGGCTACTGCTGCAGGAAATCTTCCATATTTTGTAACTAATTGTCAAAAGCATCTCTTTCAAATCCAAGGAAGTCATCAATCCCTTATAATCTGACCTAGTCAGGTCCATTACTGAATATAATGCACAGTTTGGCATGTATCTTATTAGACACATGGAAAAAAACTTGAAAGTTGTGGAGGTTCCTAACCAAAAGATCTGTGGACTAAAAAAATTTAGCTACCATGAGAACCTGGAAGCCTTGTCAATGTACTCTGTGTCTCATGAAATCCTGAATGGAGATTTGTTCCTCACCCATAGGGGCATTGTTATCCTCTATGTCCTTTTCCCTCAGTAAATCAGATAGTATAGCAAACACTAGATTCAGAGATCTAAACTTTCATCAGCAAATAAATGAAACAAAGCCAAGGGACAGGTTCAAGACTCAGTGCCCTTCCCTGGTCTGGAATAAACTTTCTCTGCAGGTCAAGCAATGAGATTCCTTCTCATCCTTCAAATGTAGCTTGCACTACTGGATAGGTATCATTAAATTTCCACTGGGATGTATCACCCTCCTTAAAAAAGGTGGTAAAGCCTGAGGGCATTTTTTGGCAAGGGGCACATGGCCTCTGGTCCTGTTGAATCTCCTATAATCCTAAGATGGATCACTTTAGATCACTTTATTGCTGTGACACTTTTTTTCCACAGTCTGGTATCTGAGGTATAGACAGTAAAGTAGATGTAATTGATATGGAGGCAATTGCAGATGGTTACTAGTGACTTAGCCCTGCTGTTGCTTTAATGTGGTTAAACAGTAGTAACTGATCAGGTGTGGCAGAAGCACTGTCAAACAATGTATTTATCAAAATCCATGTAAAATCAGTATTGCTATTGCATGGGTGTGTGTGTGTGTGTGTGTGTGTGTGTGTGTGTGTGTGTGTGTGTGTGTGTGTGTGTGTGTGTGTGTGTGTGTGTGTGTGTGTGTGTGTCTGTGTGTCTGTGCATATGTGTGAGTTAGGGGGTAGGAGGGCTTTACAGTGTATTTAAGAGTAACACATTGGACATAATTTATTTTACTTTCTATCATAAGCATCAGCATTGCAGACAATACGTGGCTATCTTTGGTGGTCTGGCAGGAGCAGGATGTGTATGAAAGTAACTGATCATTTTCATATTAACACAGTGAGTAGCATTGCCATCTCACACTGCATAGCTGTGGTTGAGTTCTTGGCTGTAGCTTCTGCTCTCTGCAGCCTACATGCCCTCCCTGTATCTGTGTGCATTTAACCAGGGTGGTGTAGTTTCCTCCATCACTGCCTGAAGTGGGTGACTATGCAACTTGTGCATTTGTGCATCTTATGAAACATCTGACTTACCAGAGACAGTGTCAGTATGTGTGTGTGCTTGTGTTAAAATGACTGTATCATGTGGTAGACCTGGCTTGTCAAGGGGAATGTCAGCATGTATGTGCTTTTGTGAAAAATCAGTATAGTTTGCGATATATCTAGCCTTTGGAGGTGTTTGTGTGTGTGTGTGTGTGTGTGTGTGTGTGTGTGTGTGTGTGTGTGTGTGTGTGTGTGTGTGTGTGTGTGTGTGTGTGCGTGTGCGTGTGTGCGTGTGTGCGTGTGTGTGCGTGTGTGTGTGTGTGTGTGTGTGTGTGTTATAAGTGGAATTTGATACAGACTTTTTAGTGGTGTCTGCCCTGAATCTCATCAAATTTAAAATCGGCCCTACTCAGAATTGAGCACAGAATATCACTATAGCTTGCGTTCGGGTTGTGGAGAACATTGTCATTAATTTTTTAAGTATCCTAACAAACATCAGAGGTTTGCACAGAATGTCACTTTAGGAGCAACATGCTGTTTAGGAACAACAGGCTGGAGTGCATTACTGTGATAGATATATTTTATTAACGTTCTTCACAACCAAACATCAGATGCATATACAGAGGGGATTACTTTCGGGGGGTAGGAGTAGTAGGCTTGCTATTGTATACTCTGACAACAACAGCTTGAACTATGTTAGTGTGCTCAGTTTTTCTTTCAGTTTCATCCCAGTCTGACATCAGAATAGTCACAAAAGGTGTCTGTCTCTTGGATACAGGACAGAGAAGGCAGGCCATTTGACAACAACCATTTGTAGTACTTGAGTGTAGCCTTAATCCTTATTTAGCACCAACTGGATACACAGAGAGTGACTACTTTTTTAACGGGTAGGAAGGTAGACATTATTCAAAAAAATAATGTATGTATGCTTACAGGAATTTATCTTCTCAGCTGCTATTTTGTCAGAAATAATATGTTTACTCCCTGAAACAAAAAAAGAAAAAAACAAGGCTGAATTTCTTTACTTGTTTGTGGTTTTTAATCAAATGTTTAAAAATAGTTCTAAAATGCACTGCAGAGCATCTCTAATACCATAGCTTCTGGCAGCCTGGTGACCCCAGCCCCCCAGCTTAATTCAATAATGTATTCCTCAGTTATTACAGTGCACTCTTGGTCAGTTTGGGTGTTTTGAAAGGTCATAGGATAAAGCAATGATGAAGGGTAAGACTGAATATTTTTTCTTTACTGGTGATTTCTGGTCATGCCACCATTGGAGCAAAAGATTTTAAAAAGTTTAAAATGAACCTTAGAACATCTACAACCCTGGCTTGAGTCAGTTATTTCCTCCAAGGTTATTACAGTGCTGTCTTGCCTAGTTAGGCTATGTTGAAAGGAGGCAGAAAAAAGCTGAAAGGTAAGACAAATTATAGTAAAAATAGAAAAAAGTGTAGAAGCTCCTTAAACCCTCCTCCATGAGAAGGGAGCAGCCACTGGTGTTCACATACTTTCAACCTTGGCTGGCTTTCCAGCAATCCAAACCACGGGACAGGTGGCATAAACATGACCCTAAACTTTTCATTAGATTACTATCTTGATTTATTTTATTATTTATTTATTCATTCATGGACTGGAGTGAACAACAGAGTGCTTATCCAAGTGGAGAATTTTCAGGCTCAGCCTGGGTGAAGTCATTTGCAAAATACAGCAAAAGTATGGTGTTATTATGAGAAAAACACAAATGCTATGAAAAAACACATACAATTAGCACTTAATATAAGGAACAAGAATAACGATGATATCACCCATACAATGAAGAAACACATACAATTAGCACTTAATATAAGGAACAAGAATAACGATGATATAACCCATACAATGAAGAAACACATACAATTAGCACTTAATATAAGGAACAAGAATAACGATGATATCACCCATACAATGAAGAAACACATACAATTAGCACTTAATATAAGGAACAAGAATAACGATGATATAGCCCATACAATGAAGAAACACATACAATTAGCCCTTAATATAAGGAACAAGAATAACGATGATACAGCCATACAATGAAGAAACACATACAATTAGCACTTAATATAAGGAACAAGAATAACGATGATATAGCCCATACAATGAAGAAGCACATACAATTAGCACTTAATATAAGGAACAAGAATAACGATGATATAGCCCATACAATGAAGAAACACATACAATTAGCACTTAATATAAGGAACAAGAATAACGATGATATAGCCCATACAATGAAGAAACACATACAATTAGCACTTAATATAAGGAACAAGAATAACGATGATATAGCCCATACAATGGAGAAACACATACAATTAGCACTTAATATAAGGAACAAGAATAAGGATGATATAGCCCATACAATGAAGAAACACATACAATTAGCACTTAATATAAGGAACAAGAATAACGATGATATAGCCCATACAATGAAGAAACACATACAATTAGCACTTAATATAAGGAACAAGAATAACGATGATATCACCCATACAATGAAGAAACACATACAATTAGCACTTAATATAAGGAACAAGAATAACGATGATATAGCCCATACAATGAAGAAACACATACAATTAGCACTTAATATAAGGAACAAGAATAACGATGATATAGCCCATACAATGAAGAAACACATACAATTAGCACTTAATATAAGGAACAAGAATAACGATGATATAGCCCATACAATGAAGAAACACATACAATTAGCACTTAATATAAGGAACAAGAATAACGATGATATAGCCCATACAATGAAGAAACACATACAATTAGCACTTAATATAAGGAACAAGAATAACGATGATATAGCCCATACAATGAAGAAGCACATACAATTAGCACTTAATATAAGGAACAAGAATAACGATGATACAGCCATACAATGAAGAAACACATACAATTAGCACTTAATATAAGGAACAAGAATAACGATGATATAGCCCATACAATGAAGAAACACATACAATTAGCACTTAATATAAGGAACAAGAATAACGATGATATAGCCCATACAATGGAGAAACACATACAATTAGCACTTAATATAAGGAACAAGAATAACAATGATATAGCCCATACAATGAAGAAACACATACAATTAGCACTTAATATAAGGAACAAGAATAACGATGATATAGCCCATACAATGAAGAAACACATACAATTAGCACTTAATATAAGGAACAAGAATAACGATGATATAGCCCATACAATGAAGAAACACATACAATTAGCACTTAATATAAGGAACAAGAATAACGATGATATCACCCATACAATGAAGAAACACATACAATTAGCACTTAATATAAGGAACAAGAATAACGATGATATAGCCCATACAATGAAGAAACACATACAATTAGCACTTAATATAAGGAACAAGAATAACGATGATATAGCCCATACAATGAAGAAACACATACAATTAGCACTTAATATAAGGAACAAGAATAACAATGATATAGCCCATACAATGAAGAAACACATACAATTAGCACTTAATATAAGGAACAAGAATAACGATGATATAGCCCATACAATGAAGAAACACATACAATTAGCACTTAATATAAGGAACAAGAATAACGATGATATAGCCCATACAATGAAGAAACACATACAATTAGCACTTAATATAAGGAACAAGAATAACGATGATATAGCCCATACAATGAAGAAACACATACAATTAGCCCTTAATATAAGGAACAAGAATAACGATGATACAGCCCATACAATGAATTTCTTATATTACACACTACAGAAGATCTCTACAAGATTTACTGTAAGAGGAAGTATGCATTTATCACACAAACATGAATGCCATATCAGCAATGCTGTGCACTTTAAATGTGGACCTTAAAAAAGTAATGATCCTTTGAAGGAAGGCCTTGATGGGAGGCTTGGAAGCATACCCATCCAATCTGTTATTTCCAAGATTGTGACATTTACAGTTTACTCTAGTAAAGATAATTTTTTTAAGACCTTTCTAAGGTTTGGAAAGGTCAGAGTGTCACTTTTGTGTTATTGACAGATTCACAGATCTTGTGTGGTAGTCTGAAAAAGGAGTGAGCTGTGTGCTCTAATTTCATGAATGGTCTTAGGAGGTTAGATGTAAAGGCAGACTGTGACATATGAAGGCTGTCTTTCCTGGAGTCTGCTGGCAAAGTAATGGAAGGATTCCATATTGCTGAGTTTAAAGATCATGCAGCCTATGAGGAGAGTAGGTCTTTGTGGAAGAGGCAGTCATTTGGTTTTGGTGAGTGCAGTACAGTTTCATTCACTTTAGGGGATAGTATTATGAATCTAAAGGTGTTGTTGGCACTATACTGGAGTAGAAGGAGGTTCTTTGGAAGTAATTCTTTACCAATAATGGTCCTAACTTCGGGTGATAAGAAGTAGGAAACTGGTGTTTCCATTATGTGTATCTGATGTGTGAAATAAGGCTGTAGATCTTGTCTCACACAGCCTAAGTATGGTGTACACACTTTGACTATTTTGTGTCTTGATAAATACTTCCTGTATATCCCATCATAGATGTATACTCTGTATACTATCACAAGAATGGTTAATGAGCTTCCTGTATATCACATCATAGATGTATACTCTGTATACTATCAAAAGAATGGTTAGTGAGCTTCCTGTATATCACATCATATATGTATACTTTGTATACTATCACAGTAATGGTTAGTGAGTTTCCTGTATATCACATCATAGATGTATACTCTGTATACTATCACAGTAATGGTTATTGAGCTTTTTGTATATCACATCATAGATGTATACTCTGTATACTATCACAGTAATGGTTATTGAGCTTTTTGTATATCACATCATAGATGTATACTCTGTATACTATCACAGTAATGGTTATTGAGCTTTTTGTATATCACATCATAGATGTATACTCTGTATACTATCACAGTAATGGTTATTGAGCTTTTTGTATATCACATCATAGATGTATACTCTGTATACTATCACAGTAATGGTTAGTGAGCTTCCTGTATATCACATCATAGATGTATACTCTGTATACTATCACAGTAATGGTTAGTGAGCTTCATGTATATCATATCATAGATATATACTGTGTATACTATCAAAAGAATGGTTAGTGATCTTCCTGTATATCACATCATAGATGTATACTCTGTATACTATCACAGTAATGGTTAGTGAGCTTCCTGTATATCACATCATAGATGTATACTCTGTATACTATCACAGTAATGGTTAGTGAGCTTCCTGTATATCACATCATAGATGTATACTCTGTATACTATCACAGTAATGGTTAGTGAGCTTCCTGTATATCACATCATAGATGTATACTCTGTATACTATCACAGTAATGGTTAGTGAGCTTCATGTATATCATATCATAGATATATACTGTGTATACTATCAAAAGAATGGTTAGTGAGCTTCCTGTATATCACATCATAGATGTATACTCTGTATACTATCACAGTAATGGTTAGTGAGCTTCCTGTATATCACATCATAGATGTATACTCTGTATACTATCACAGTAATGGTTAGTGAGCTTCCTGTATATCACATCATAGATGTATACTCTGTATACTATCACAGTAATGGTTAGTGATCTTCATGTATATCATATCATAGATGTATACTCTGTATACTATCACAGTAATGGTTAGTGAGCTTCCTGTATATCACATCATAGATGTATACTCTGTATACTATCACAGTAATGGTTAGTGAGCTTCCTGTATATCACATCATAGATGTATACTCTGTATACTATCACAGTAATGGTTAGTGAGCTTCCTGTATATCACATCATAGATGTATACTCTGTATACTATCACAGTAATGGTTAGTGAGCTTCCTGTATATCACATCATAGATGTATACTCTGTATACTGTCACAATAATGGTTAGTGAGCTTCCTGTATATCACATCATAGATGTATACTCTGTATACTATCACAGTAATGGTTAGTGAGCTTCATGTATATCATATCATAGATGTATACTCTGTATACTATCACAGTAATGGTTAGTGAGCTTCCTGTATATCACATCATAGATATATACAGTGTATACTATCAAAAGAATGGTTAGTGATCTTCCTGTATATCACATCATAGATGTATACTCTGTATACTGTCACAATAATGGTTAGTGAGCTTCCTGTATATCACATCATAGATGTATACTCTGTATACTATCACAGTAATGGTTAGTGAGCTTCCTGTATATCACATCATAGATGTATACTCTGTATACTATCACAGTAATGGTTAGTGAGCTTCCTGTATATCACATCATAGATGTATACTCTGTATACTATCACAATAATGGTTAGTGAGTTGTCAGGGTTTACATTAAGTCAATATGGCATTAAGTGCAGCTCATCATCATTGTGTCCTATTGCATGTACTCACAGTATAAACAGTATGAAGTCAAGGAGGCTTGTTCTGATAAGTCTGCATTCTGGTCAGGTCCAAGCATTGTTCTCTGCACCACTTGTTATGTTTGGGAAGGGAAGTGTGAGTGCAGTGTCACATTTACTGTGCTAGATAATACTTTCACAGCTTAAGAAATTAACATGTCATGTATTTCCAGCCTTTCTCCCAGCCATAGGTTTCACTTTATTTTTCCATTTTAACACTGTTTGGGGTTCATGAGTTCCTTAATATCACATACACCAGGATATTAAGAAAGTTTGCATTTTTTGAAGCCACTGTGGTTTCAACATTTCTGTATTCTTTTAGATAGTCATTAGCTAGTTGTTAGAGATATAGTTAAACAAACTGCAGTAATAAATCTCTCAGCAGACAAGATGAAACACAATATAAAACTGGAGCCTGCATCCTGTTAAGTGGAACCCTGGTTTATTCACTTAACCTTAATTATATTTCATATAAATTCATTTTGTGGCAGTGGTGTAGTAATAAGTTTTTTGACCTGCTGCTGCCCTGAAATTAATGTTGTGTATCTTTGTATTTGATGTAGTATTTGCTACTGCTAAATCTTTCAGTGATTTATTGCCTAGAGTGGTCATATTTAATGACCAGAAGCATTAACAGTTCATGCTCTATGACACTGCTTCCCAAACTTTATTTGCAAGTATGCATGCATGGTCATTCCTGTTAATATTTATGACTAAAATGACAGATATCTGAACTTCAAGTGCAGTATTTTGATGGTCTTTAGCCAACAGTGGAGAGCACATATTTTAATATATGTTGTGAGCATAGAATGTTCTGGAAAATTTTCTTCTACAAAAATGTACTTAATAGTTTAACATTTTTTTCATTGAAGCCTGAATTTATGTCACAGTTAAACACGTATGGCATCCTTTCTTTGAAGCACAGATGCATTAAGAATAATGCTAGTATACAATGCAGAGTTTTCTGATAGTGAATGGCACTTGAGAGATGTAATCACTGCTTGTAGCAATTCCTGTATTTCATGAAATTTTGTTTTACTTATTTTTCAATTCCTATATTATATGAATCATGTTTTTTTCATTATATTATTATACCTTTTTGCACTTCTTATACTGTTTGTAATACTGTATTGCTGAGCTGTTTCATACTTATTCTAATACCTATATTCAAAATGTTAGTGCTGTAGTGTTTTACACGTAATTTAAAAAATGGTCATCACAGTTCCATTAGTTATGATGGATGCCAGGTGAGACGAATGAGATGGAGATTTTTTCCTTACTTTAAACAATATGTGAGTCAGTCAGTAAAACTCCCAAAGATTATCAAAAGTCTTATTTCATGCCTGTGTTTGAATGGAGCAGCTGGGAAGGAAGTAAGAGGGATTGTATGACCTGGAGAATTTCCTTTTTAAAACAATCAAGAAGAGTAAAAAGAAAGCCACATTAATGGCAGCAGTACTCTCAAATGTTAAAGTATTTGAAAAGTGGCCTGCAAATGTTGACATAATGATGGGATGTTAAAGTATAAACATATTTCTCTAAAATAACTCAATGAAATAAGTAATCTGTCATCTGACTATGAGACAGGAATCTGAGAGCTACTTTCATATCATGATGCTCAATTAACAGAAGCAGAACTTTCATTGACAAATGCATCAATTAATAAAAATTGATCATGTAGAGAACTGTGAAATGCATCATAGTTTTCATATATTTGGAGGAGTGAACAATTCCACATATAAGAACCCATTGATTCCCAAATGATTGCATTAGTTGCGCTTAGGAAAATTTATTGAAAAACTTGAGTTATCTATATACAGTTATTGTTGGATGGTTATTTACATTTTAAAAGAAATTATAACGGTTCTTATTTGTGTATCCATGTTTTTTGGACATATATTTTCATGCAGTATTACATTATTATGAAGAGAACCGACAATTAAAAAATCTTGGAAAGCTACTGATATGCAGTATCCTAGAGACATTGTCATATTTGTCATAGGATGCATCACTTTGAATGAAATAATAAGAATATTGCCTCACTATAATCAATACATTGATCAAGGTAAACTGCTTGAGAAGCCCCATTACACAGACCATCACTTATCAGTTATAAAAAAGCACATGTGCATGCTCATCTTGCTTCTCCAGTAGGCATATTTATCATCAGGCAAACACCCCAAGCTAGGAAAATGTGGACTTATCATAATATCCTCCACCTCCCATTAGTCAGGAGAAAGAGAGTAACATTCAATATCTGGAAATGGAGTCATTGAAACACAAGAAACATGTCATGATGAGACAAGTAAAACTGCAGCCTTTGTCACATTGTAGGACTACAAGTGTTGATTGGATCTTTATGCATTTGCCTCCAGGCACATCTACAAGAGGTATAAGGCCCAGACTACCATGTTATTAGTTACATGTTTTCATTCATTGCCTCAAGTATTGCACACACACACACACACACACACACACACACACACACACACACACACACACACACACACACACACACACACACACTACAGTAGTTAAACATGGTGGCTGTCAAATAAATAGAATCAGAAAAAATAATTCTTAATCTACAGTCTGGACCCCCTCCCGCCCAGTGCTACAGCATACTCTGGGATGCTATAAAATAGCATTTACACAATGGTTTAAAATGCTTTACTAAGATGCAAATGAGAAATTGCGATGAAAATTTAGAACACATACAAGAAACTCTAAAACTCTAATCAATGCATCTGCAAGCAGGGTGCATGCAAGCAGAAGGAATGAATAAAGAATTAAGCTGAAATATACAAGGAGTACTAAACAAAACAATTCAGAACCAGCTGGAAAAACTGATATAGCAATGTACTGCTCTCTTTGCAGAAGTGGTGAAATATCTAGCAGTTAAACTGAAAGTTAATGCAGTTCAAATGTACTCCAGCACTTAAAAGGATGGGGGATAACCTCTTACAGGAAAAATAAGAAATCCTAACAAAATTCCAGACCTTTCTCCAAAAATTGGATGCAGCTCCAAAGAATGATAAAACTGAGAGAGTTAAACACAAAACCATTGATTTTGGACTTATTGATGAGCTGTGGGACCTCAACAGCCCATCTTAATTCCTGTCAGAAAACCAGGCCTGTGAGTCACTGTGCACTGGAGAGACTGGAAGGATAGTGCCCAGTGGCACAACTTGGTACTGCCATTCACCTGCTTATTCAGATGTTGTTGTGATGGCCTGGCCAGTTGCCAATTTGACATGTCTACCTAGAATGAGATACTAAAGGAATAGAATGTCCATTTTATCACTGAACACTCTCTCTATGGTTAAATGTCTTTTCTAAAGTGCTGCTTAATTTTGTGTTGATATAACACAAATGGTTCTCCTCTTTTAGATATCTTGGGACAACACTTCTGCTGAACTTACCTTTGATGAATTGGTATACAAGATACATTCTTTAGTAAAATTAGGAATCACTAACATGTTTTCAGAACATAATATCCTTTTATTCTCTATGTTCACCAAGAAACTCCTTATCAGGAGCCTTTCCTTGCTGTGAGATCTGTTAAAGGATACACAATAGTTGTACATTTAAGTACAAATTTTCTTTAGAAGTCTAGTCTTCACCTTTTTTGTCTCTGTTTTTCTTGTTGTTATCTCAACACTCCTCTTCCTACAAGATATTCCAGATACATTGCTTTCACTATACCCATTTTACTTTTCTTAGCATTAACAGTAAAGCCTGCCTGCCTGTCTTATGACTTATAAACATAACCTGCACTTTTGGCAAATGTGACTGCAAATCCTATGAATGGATAACAATGTCTTCCAGATATGCAGCAGTAAATTACGTGCGATATTTTATTACTTTATCTCTGAAAGGTGGCTGGAGATTTGTGCATGCTTAATGGTGGGGCTGTGTAAAGAACTAGACCTTCAGGAGATACAAACGATGTTTTTTCTTTAGCAGAAGTAGAAGCAGTATCTGCCAATATCCCTTTGTCAAGACATGAGTTGTCAACTACCTGGCCTTTCATAATTTCTTTGTTATCTCACCTGTTCTGGGCATGGGATAGCCAAACTTTGAAATACTACTCAGTTTCTAAAAACTCTAATAATTCTATCATGTTTAGGGAGTAGTACTATTGGGATGCTCCATTCAGTTCGTGACTCTTCTGTCACTCCTGGTTTGAGCATCTTTTAACTTCTCTTACTAATTGTGACTCTGGCCCTAAAAGGTCTCAGTCTAACCTTCACTCCAGGTGTTGCCTTTGTGTTAGGTTTTGTCAGTTAGGCTCTTCCAGGCGTGTCTGAGAACTATCATTTGTTTGTTAACAAATCCTTCTTACCTCCCCTGCTATACTTCTCCTGTATTGTGTTTCCTGTTATGGTCCTTACTCACAACCTGTACAGCTACCTATAGCATAACTTCCCTTTCCTTCTTTCTTCTTTTCCCATTTACACTGTACCAATCCTATACCTAAGACTGTGACGATTATATATTGTCTTTACGTTGTTACACATGTTAAGCATAAGCACTGAATAATGTAATGATTATTTGTTTTTTTATTCTGCTGATGAGTGTATTTTATCATACTAATGTGTGCTATGTTTGCCTGGCTCCATGGCACAAAGGAATGCAACCCTGACTGCAGCTCAAGTGACTGGAGTTTAATTAGTAGGCCCAGCACTGGAATAGCCAGACAGGAAAGACTAGGGTGAAGAGTGTAGGAGAATTGCTCACATACCTGCACAGGGTGGGGAAAGGGGATTACAGCACTCAGAGGCACAAGGGGTGATCTCCCTGGTGGAGGCAGGAAATACCACTAATTGTGTTGTGGGGGAGAAGGACAGCGTAGCTTGAAGGAGGTCTCAGCTGATTGAACATCCCCTCCTAATGCCCTGCAGATATATGCATGCATGATAGGAATAGGAAAAAAATCCAAACAATGCTGAAAACACAGCTGACAGCTGCCCGTATGATGATTCCTCTTAATCAGCTCTTATCCATTGATGGGAATGAATGGAGCTTTTAACCAACTGATGGTGTTATAGTCAGCAGGCAGTAGTAGCAAAAAGTGTAAAAATATACACAAATGAATTCTGTCATATACTATTCATCACATTCTTTCCATTGTAATGTATTTAAAGTATTCATCTCATGTTACAGCACATGTACATATATCTTACACTTTAACTCCTGGGCCCCTTTGAAAATGGGATTTGCCCAGTAGGGTCAATCTAGTCAACAAAATATAAAAAATGAATTACATAAAAAATGATTTCCTACTTTTCTTCTTTGATAAACTTTCTCCTATCTGATACACAGGTAGGGATCCCCTGATTTTCTATATGAATTTCAGCTTGCAGGCTGACCACAGAGCTTTCAGCTTCTTTCCTTGGATTCAGTACATTAATATAATAGATTTGCTCTATTCATAGGTTCACTTGTACATATGTGTTTACTATGCCAGCTGCCCTTGAGGGTAATCTTAAGCAAATTTTCCTTTTTGTGCTTGAATTAACCCATCCTGTTTGGTCTTACCCATAACATTGTCGATAATTATATATTACCCCTAGTGAAAATAACTCGGATCATACCATAGATAATCTGAGGAGACCAATACATGGGATAATGTATTTAGGAGCTTACTCTCTATTAGTAGTACTGGAGCAATCCCAGAGTAAATTTTCTATTACCCATTCATAGATCCAAGTCGCACTTGAATATAGACAGGAAAGAGTTTTGTTTTACATGAATAGGGAGTCTGTTCCAGAGCAATGATATCCTCTGTGAGATATACCTGTCCCTCTAAACCATTCTGTTGATGTTGCAGAAGAAATTAATATCCTTGGACTGAGCATTTCTGATGATATTTGACTTGCTGATGTGCTGTAGGTCCATCAGTATTGGGTCAGAAGATGCCTTGCATGCCAGACAAAGGTCATCTTTTAGTAGTCTGTAGGATATTGTAAATAACAGGGATTTGTGGTAGTCCATGTAGAACATGTTGTTTATACCTTGTATCCTTTTAGTAAGGTTTCTCTGTGAGTGGACCATTATTTGTAGATACATGCCAAAGGGGGGTATTATACTCAATGATTGGTCTAATGAGGGTTAAGTCAAGGGGGACAGTGTAATCTCTAGATCTAGACACAATCTCTTTGTTTATAAGCTGCTCAGTACAAAAGAACTTTTGTATGACAGTAGACAAGTTGTCCCTATAGGTTCCAAATATCCTGAACAATTGGGTCAAATCTTAGGAGGATATTGTCCATATGGTAGTCCCTTGTCATAGAGGACTTCCCAAAGGATACAATAAGGCATTTTTTGGCAGTTAGCATCAGTCTGTGATTCCTGCTCCAGTTATTTGTTTGGAGCAAACCTTCCTGCAGGATAGCTAAGTCATTTGGAGACTCAGTAACTGCTCTAGCTTGCAATAATCTGCAAGCTTAGTCAGCCAGAACCCTTTAGTATTGTCTATTACTTAAGAGAAGGGTTGGGAGTTGGCATAATGGTTAAGGTGGTTACCTCACAGACACAAGGTAGAGGGTTTAATTCTCACCCTTGAAGGGAATTGGTTAATCTTCAAATGCCCCATAAGGGTAGTTAGCCTAGTACTTACCTATGAACAAACATGAAAGGTCCCACCACTGAATCCTGGTGGACTCTTCTGGTGACTGGTCTCTTTGTGGCAGTAGTTTCCCAAATTTTGATCTCCTGCATTTTATGTGTGAGCCAATGGATAATCCATCAGATGGCATAGGGGTTCATTCACTGTTTATTTACCTTTTCTACTATGCTTGAGTGGGGGGTTATGTAAAAAGCACTGGCCAAGTTGAGGAATGAGGTATGTACCATTTTACTTTCATCCTTTGGTGACCTTATCAAACAAGTTCCCCAGGTTGAGTAAGCATGTCCTGCCCTTGACAAATCCAAGCTGGGATGGGTTCAGTGTTTGGAGGTCCCCTATATCCTTATTGATTAGTTCCATGACAAGTCTTTCCATGGCTTTGCATATGAGGCTGGTCAGGCTTATGTGCCTGTAATTGTATGGGTCTGTGGAAGTTCCTCCCTTATGCAGTAGAATAACTGAAGCTGTTTTACATTCACTTGGTACAAAACCTGCATGGTGGCTGAGGCTGAACAGTGCTGTTTGAGGGTGGATGGCTCAATCATGCTTCATGGTATTTAGGATGCATTCAGAGAGATTTTTTGGTCCTACAGATGCAGTATTTTTAGCATTTGATAGTGCTTTTAGGACTTGGTCTTGTGTGATAGCTGGAAGTCTGTTGGTTTCAGATATATCTTGTGACACAGACAGAGAGAAGAGAGAGGTAAAGACTGAGCTGAACGTATTGGTCAGTAGGTTTGCAATATCTTCAGCCTCAGTGTAGGTAACATTGTTCACAATCAGCTCAGCACATTGCTGCATTGTGCTTCTGAGATTATGAACATAACTTAAAAAGACCTTCTGATTGTCTTTGGCCTTGGTAGCTATGTTAGCCTCACACTTGGCTTTGTTAAGTTTTATTAAGCTTATAAGTTATTTGATTATTTTATTGGCAAGGACTCTATTAGTATGTGAATTAGTCTTCTTATTTTTTGTAAAAATGATCTTCATTTTATTGTAAAACTTATTGATATTATGGTTCCACAATGGCAGGTATGACTGGAGTTTGACCTGTGCTTGTTCCTACAGGGTACAGCTGCATTTATGTATCTGTTTCCATGCTGGTATAGTGTGGTGGTGTAT